>NC_091184.1:24136313-24406313 GCF_040958095.1 Procambarus clarkii | reverse complement strand
TTACCACTACACCACGGAGACTGTATATATTTTATTTTTGTCAAGGGCTGAGTAGATTACTTCAAGGAGACTAATGATTGCATCATTGGTGCTCTTTTGGGACCGGAAGCCAAACTGGCAGGGGCTGAGTATGTCGAATTTTACGAGGTAGGAATAGAGCTGTTTGTAGATAACTTTTTCAAGTATTTTTGATAGAATGGGTAGATTTGATATTGGTCTATAATTGTTTATGTCCGCCGGATTGCCTCCTTTATGGACTGGCGTAACTTTTGCTTTTTTAAGGATATCAGGGAAGGTGTGACACTCGATAGATTTGTTGAACAGTAGTGCTATGGGTGGCGCAAGGGCATGGGAGGCGCTCTTGTATACAATGGACGGAATTTCAATAATAATAATAATAATAATTTGTATTTAGGTAAAGGTACATACATAAAGAGATTTTACAAAGTTTGTTGGCTTTATAGATAGAGCTAGTACATACAATGCCTAAAGCCACTATTACGCAAAGCGTTTCGGGCAGGAAAAAACACTAATGACTAAAGCTTAAAACTAATGGGTAAAAAGAATAAAATGTGTTGAGTACAAATAAAAATAGAGGTAAAAGAGGGGGGAACATTGTTGAAAAAGCAGCACAAATACAATTACAAATTATTACAGAAAATTACATTCAAACAGCGTTGATTTGAAAAACAAAAAAACAAAAACAAAAAACATACATTGGTTGACAATAGAGGGGTAAGGTAGGTTACAGGGAATTTATTAGGTATAGCTTTTAACATGGTTGGGAAGGTCATTCCACATTCTGGGCCCCTTGATTTGTAGAGCATTTCTGGTTTGATTAAGTCGTACTCTAGGAATATCAAAACTGTATTTATTTCTGGTGTGGTGCTCATGGGTTCTGTTACAACCTTCTATGAAGCTTTTGAGATCAGGATTGGCATTATAGTTTAGCGTTTTATATATGTATAATACACATGAGAGAATGTGCAGTGACTTAATGTCTAACATATTCAGAGATTTGAGTAGGGGTACCGAGTGATGTCTGGGGCCAGAATTGGATATTGTCCTAATAGCAGCTTTGTGTTGAGTAATTAGAGGACGTAAGTGGTTTTGGGTAGTAGAGCCCCAAGCACAAATACCATAGTTGAGATATGGATAGATAAGGGAGTAATAGAGAGTCACCAGGGCAGGGCGTGGTACATAATATGGGAATACAATGGTATTCCCTGGCTTCGTTTTTAGAGAGTGTATGATGGACACAACATCTGCCGGGCTGACTGGTGAAAGGAGAAGAGAGTTTGGATAGCTGCCTGAGAGATGTGTTGATATGTGTCTGAGTCTGTGGGATTTTTCTGGCAAGATTTGTTGGACACTCTGGCTGGATTAGCTGGCAAGATGAGTTGGACAAACTACTTCTGCTGCGGTTTTCCTTGTGCACCGTTGATGTTATTTACTATATTCATATGTATTTAATTCTAACTCGTATATCTTGTCTTGCCTTGTGAATTTGCAGCCTTCGCCTATTTTCGTTACTTAACACTCTCCTGAGTTGAACTTTAGCAGGCTTTTCTAGACCTTTCCTCCAGTTTGTCCAGGTCTTCCTGTAGTAGTGAATGTCTGCGATCACCTGCAAGGTGACTTAGTGTTATCTACAAGACGACTTCTTGATGCCTGCACGATGCCTCTTTGTTGGCGCCTTCCTGTTCCAGGATGATTACAAGATGATCTCCAGTTGGCGTCAGGACGAACCCCAGACGACTCCTGCTGCTTTTCATGTTGACTGGTGGCAATATATTATTTATTACATTATGTTATATATTTATTTAAGTTCTTTTCTATTTAGTTCAGGTTTATGGTTGCCTCACTTCACCCCCCCCCCTCTGCTATTATTTGTAATTATTGAGTTTATTTTGGGTTTTCTGCTACTATATTATTGTTTTTAAGCCTACTTTGCTTATGGTCTTCGGTTTCATTGGCTGAGTAATTCTCCACTTGTTACTATTTGCTATTGATGTTAGTTATAGTCACGTTTTAGTGTTATTGATCTCATGTCATTTCCCCTATTGGCTTCTGGCCTCGCCTAACGCCATGAATGTTGTTATTATTGTATCATACTATTACTAATTTAAGTTCTTTATTATTCGGTCCGGGTTTTAGTTGCCTTACTTCTACCCTCCCTCTGCTTTACTTGTTATTATCGTTTTCTCTGGATTACGGCTCTGTTATTGTTTATGCTTATTTAGCATAACGGTCTTTGGCCTTTATGGTAATGAGTGCTATGCTGGCGGCGTTAGTTCTCATACTATATTATTACTTTCACTTTCTTTACTGCCTTATCCCCTTTTGTGGGACACTTTTTGCAGTCCTGCCTTTTCCTTAGTCAAGGCATCCGTAGTCCCGGAAGTGACCTGGTCAGTGATACGGTCCTAAAAAAAAAAAAGTGCGGTACGAGAGTTTGGGTCGCCTGCGTACTGGGTTGCGCAGAATACCAGTCAGCTGGGCAGCAGGTAATCAACAACGTTGTTTCTCTGTCAATTGTAGACGAAATCGGAATTGTTTCCTTCAAAACAATATATTGTCTTGGTCTTGGAGTACTGATGTATTCTTCCTCACAAAACCGCGATGAATGGAGCTGATGGGTGCTCAGAATCGTGAGTTTTTCCGGGAACAAATCCGTGTGAGGCCAGCTAGCAATGGCGCAGGCAGCGAGCAATGGTGGGGATGACGAGGGGACGGAAGTGCGAGATGGTGAGGAGGACGAGGGGACAAGGGAGGGGTAATAGTGAGGAAGGATGAGGGGATGGGGGAGTTTGGGATGGTGAGGACGAAGGGATGGGGGAATGGAAGGCATAAAGGCATCTCTCATGCACCTAGCACTGCCGGGTGGATAAAAATTGAGCAGAAGACTAGCTTCATTCTAGATTGTCACACCCCACTCCCATCTTGGTACTATATACCGAGAAGAGACGGTAGGCAATCTCCAATGATGCGGTAGTCATTGAGAGAACAACATCATCATGATCTACCGCATCAAGGTCCGGTTTCGTGACGAAACCACCTACACCGGGCCCCAATTACTACGAAAAATCGTCGACATCACGAATGCAGCTCCAGTGGACATCCGCGACGATGCTGAAGGCGCTGTACTTCTCTATTCAAGCGAGCAAGCTCTGGAGCAACTGTTTGCACCAGAACACCAGGATGCCCTACGAAACTCCAACCTAATCATCATTCTTTCCCGACGCTACTTGGCCGAACGAACCATCTTCGTCAGCCACACGAGTGTCTACATCGCCACCCAGGACCCTGGCACCATACTTGATAGTATCAACACCAGAAACCAGGCCCTGACTGCTGCTACAGTCAAGGTCATCAAGAACGACGACACTCCAAGACCTACTCTCAAGGTCACCTTCACAACAGCTGCTGCAGCGACCCAGGCTGTGGAAAATGGATTTAGATGCATGGATATTTCCATCACACCTGACACTGTAAAGAAGGAGCGTTACTACAACATACGCCAATGCTTTAAGTGTTACAAGTACGACCATGATACCAAGAACTGCCCACAAGCAGAGACTAAATGCAGCATTTGCACCCAAGATCATCACTTCAAAACCTACCAGTCAACCAGCAAACTGTGCCTCAATTGTAGAGGAGCCCACACCGCCGTCTCCATGGACTGCCAAGTACGACTGGATGAAATCAAGAAAACAGTAACTGCCAACCCAACAACCAATCAGCCGGCGAGCTTCAATATCCAAGCTACGTCGTTCCCAGTGCTTCCCAACGCTTCTGCCTCTGCTACGCAGACGTCCACACCAGGTCAGACCACCCCTCAATGGGGACCCAGGACACACTGCTTCACCTCACCAGCAACATCATCTCCATAATTCCGAATTCAACTCAAACCTTAGAAATCTAATACTTGATAACAGACTGAACAAAAACCACCTAATTATCGCAGGGGACTTTAATATTGACCTCTGCGAGCCAGAACACCCTACTGCTGTTAGCTTCCTCAACTGTATGAATTCCTGCTTCCTCATACCCTTAATCACTAGACCTACTAGAATCACTGATAGCACTGCCACGACTCTAGATCACATCTGGACAAACATAACCTCTCCGCTTACTTCAGGTATAATCACCGATAGCACTACAGACCATTACCCCACATTTCTCTTAACTAACATTAGCAAACCACCTCTTGAGTCAAGAGAGATACGTTTTAGACTACACAATGAAACTGCTATAGACAATTTTATAACTGCTACTGATAATGTCAACTGGGAGTCCGAGTTAGGTAACATAGAGGACATCAACCTAGCAGTGCAATCTTTTCTTCAAAAAACTCTTAGCCTTTATAATACCCACTGCCTTATGCTTACAAAACAAGTCACAACCAAAAGGCTTAACAATCCCTGGCTTACAAAGGGAATACTTAAATCTATTAATAAAAAACATGACCTTGAGAAGAAGTATAGGTTAGGAATTGTCTCCAAAGAATTCTCAAAGAATTACTCATTATTGCTATCTAAGATAATTAGACGAGCCAAAACTAAATACTACGAAGATAAATATACCCAAATAAAGAGCAACATTAAACAAACTTGGAGAACAATTTCACAAATATTGGGATCAAAGAAGTCTTTATATAACAAACCGACTCTCCTGTCTAAAAACGATGGTCAGCTTTCAGCCTCTGATTCTGCTATTGAGTTCAATAGGTTCTTCTCTTCCATTGGTTCATCCCTTGCTAATGATATTCCATCTTCCAGTACTGACATTAAGGACTATCTTACAGGTAACTATCCACAGTCTCTGTACCTAAAGCCTATTAATTCCGCTGACGTCATTGAGATAATCCTTTCCCTTAAAACTAAGTCTGGTGCCCTTGAGGAGATACCAACTTTAATCTACAAAAAAGCCTCCAGATCTTTAGCCCCTGCTATTGCTTTGCTCTTCAACAAGTCACTTGAACTCCAAACCTTTCCAGATATTCTAAAAAAAGCGAGAGTAACACCTGTCCACAAATGTGGTGATCTCACAGATGTTAACTACAGACCGATATCAATCCTGCCAAACTTGTCAAAAAATTTTGAAAAACTAATCTATAAGCAGCTTTACTCATATCTAGCCAAACTCAATATACTTAGCCCTTGCCAATATAGCTTCAGGCCCGAAAAAAGCACTAACGATGCACTTATAATTATAATAATAATAATAATTTTTATTTAAGTAAGGTACATACATAAAGAGATTTTACAAAGTTTGTTGGCTTTATAGATAGAGCTAGTACATACAATGCCTAAAGCCACTATTACGCAAAGCGTTTCGGGCAGGAAAAACATTAATGACTAAAGCTTAAAACTAATGGGTAAAAAGAATAAGATGTGTTGAGTACAAATAAAAATTGAGGTAAAAGAGGGGGGAACATTGTTGAAAAAGCAGCACAAATACAATTACAAATTATTACAGAAAATTACATTCAAACAGCGTTGATTTGAAAAACAAAAAAAACAAAAACAAAAAACATACATGGGTTGACAACAGAGGGGTAAGGTAGGTTACAGGGAATTTATTAGGTATAGCTTCGTTTTTAACTTAAACTGGTTGAGAGAGGTACAGTCTTTAACATGGTTGGGAAGGTCATTCCACATTCTGGGCCCCTTGATTTGTAGAGCATTTCTGGTTTGATTAAGTCGTACTCTAGGAATATCAAAACTGTATTTATTTCTGGTGTGGTGCTCATGGGTTCTGTTACAACCTTCTATGAAGCTTTGAGATCAGGATTGGCATTATAGTTTAGCGTTTTATATATGTATAATACACATGAGAGAATGTGCAGTGACTTAATGTCTAACATATTCAGAGATTTGAGTAGGGGTACCGAGCGATGTCTGGGGCCAGAATTGGATATTGTCCTAATAGCAGCTTTGTGTTGAGTAATTAGAGGACGTAAGTGATTTTGGGTAGTAGAGCCCCAAGCACAAATACCATAGTTGAGATATGGATAGATAAGGGAGTAATAGAGAGTCACCAGGGCAGGGCGTGGTACATAATATCTGATCTTAGAAAGAATGCCCACAGTTTTTGAAACTTTTTTTGATATGTTTAGAATGTGTCCTTGGAAATTCAGCTTGTGGTCAATGAGAATGCCAAGGAATTTGCCATCTAATTTGTTACAAATTTGGGTATTGTTTATTTTGAGATTTATTTGATTAGAGGATTTATTGCCAAACAGAATATAGAAAGTTTTGTCAATGTTAAGGGTGAGTTTGTTGGCAGTTAGCCACAGATGGACTTTATTTAGCTCAGTATTTACTGTGGCATTTAGAGCAAGGGGATCAGGACTGGAGTAAATGAAGGTTGTGTCGTCAGCAAATAGAATTGGTTTAAGGTGTTGGGAGGCATTTGGAAGGTCATTAATGTAGATGAGAAAGAGGAGAGGGCCAAGTATGCTGCCCTGGGGAACACCAATGTTGATGGGTAGGGTGGGAGAAATTGTATTATTCACAGAAACACATTGGAGCCTGTCAGTAAGGTAGGATTTGAGGTATTGTAGGGAGTGTCCTATGACACCATAATGATGTAATTTAAGAAGAAGGTTTTGGTGGTTGACAGTATCGAAAGCTTTACGCAGGTCCACAAATAACCCAACAGGGAACTCATTTTTATCAAGAGCTGTATGAATCGAGTTAAGCATACTAATAAGTGCATCGTTAGTGCTTTTTTTGGGCCTGAAGCCATATTGGCAAGGGCTGAAGCCATATTGGCAAGTATATTGAGTATGGCTAGATATGAGTAAAGCTGCTTATAGATTAGTTTTTCAAAATTTTTTGACAAGTTTGGCAGGATTGATATCGGTCTGTAGTTGTTAACATCTGTGAGATCACCACATTTGTGGACAGGTGTTACTCTCGTTTTTTTTAGAATATCTGGAAAGGTTTGGAGTTCAAGTGACTTGTTGAAGAGCAAAGCAATAGCAGGGGCTAAAGATCTGGAGGCTTTTTTGTAAATTAAAGTTGGTATCTCCTCAAGGGCACCAGACTTGGTTTTAAGGGAAAGGATTATCTCATTGACGTCAGTGGAATTAATAGGCTTTAGGTACAGAGACTGTGGATAGTTACCTGTAAGATAGTCCTTAATGTCAGTACTGGAAGATGGAATATCATTAGCAAGGGATGAACCAATGGAAGAGAAGAACCTATTGAACTCAATAGCAGAATCAGAGGCTGAAAGCTGACCATCGTTATTAGACAGGAGAGTCGGTTTGTTATTTATAGACTTCTTTGATCCCAATATTTGTGAAATTGTTCTCCAAGTTTGTTTAATGTTGCTCTTTATTTGGGTAAATTTATCTTCATAGTATTTAGTTTTGGCTCGTCTAATTATCTTAGATAGCAATAATGAGTAATTCTTTGAGAATTCTTTGGAGACAATTCCTAACCTATACTTCTTCTCAAGGTCATGTTTTTTATTAATAGATTTAAGTATTCCCTTTGTAAGCCAGGGATTGTTAAGCCTTTTGGTTGTGACTTGTTTTGTAAGCATAGGACAGTGGGTATTATAAAGGCTAAGAGTTGTTTTAAGAAAAGATTGAACTGCTAGGTTGATGTCCTCTATGTTACCTAACTCGGACTCCCAGTTGACATTATCAGTAGCAGTTATAAAATTGTCTATAGCAGTTTCATTGTGTAGTCTAAAACGTATCTCTCTTGACTCAAGAGGTGGTTTGCTAATGTTAGTTAGGAGAAATGTGGGGTAATGGTCTGTAGTGCTATCGGTGATTATACCTGAAGTAAGCGGAGAGGTTATGTTTGTCCAGATGTGATCTAGAGTCGTGGCAGTGCTATCAGTGATTCTAGTAGGTCTAGTGATTAAGGGTATGAGGAAGCAGGAATTCATACAGTTGAGGAAGCTAACAGCAGTAGGGTGTTCTGGCTCGCAGAGGTTAATATTAAAGTCCCCTGCGATAATTAGGTGGTTTTTGTTCAGTCTGTTATCAAGTATTAGATTTCTAAGGTTTGAGTTGAATTCGGACACATCAGTGTTAGGAATTCTATAAACTGCACCCACAGACAGGACAGACTCGGCACCCTTGACTCTGAAGCTGGCGAAGATATACTCCCCATAGCAGTCTCTAGTTCTAATTTCTTTTAGGCATGTTAGTTCTTGGTGGTAGTAAAGAGCAGTGCCACCACCTCTCTGAAGTTGACGACAGTTGTGAATTGCTGAGTAGTTAGGCATGTTAAAGAGTTGAGTAGTATCCTCTTTCAACCATGTTTCAGTAAGTATAAGAAAAGAGAATTTGTTGCCAATAGCTTTAATCAAGGCACTAACATCATCGAAGTGTTTACCTAGGGATCTAACGTTCAAATTGATTACAGAGATATTCTGATTATGAGTTAATACATTGTTTACATCATGTGCTGCAAAATATCTGCAATTTAGATCATTAAAGTGATTATTGTCATAGATAGTGGATAAGAGGTTAAGTTCTGGGTCTATACTTGACGCATTAGTATGCTTAACTCGATTCATACAGCTCTTGATAAAAATGAGTTCCCTGTTGGGTTATTTGTGGACCTGCGTAAAGCTTTCGATACTGTCAACCACCAAAACCTTCTTCTTAAATTACATCATTATGGTGTCAGAGGACATTCCCTACAATACCTCAAATCCTACCTTACTGACAGGCTCCAATGTGTTTCTGTGAATAATACAATTTCTCCCACCCTACCCATCAACAATGGTGTTCCGCAGGGCAGCATACTTGGCCCTCTCCTCTTTCTCATCTACATTAATGACCTTCCAAATGCCTCCCAACACCTCAAACCAATTCTATTTGCTGACGACACAACCTTCATTTACACCAGTCCTGATCCCCTTGCTCTAAATGCCACAGTAAATACTGAGCTAAATAAAGTCCATCTGTGGCTAACTGCCAACAAACTCACCCTTAACATTGACAAAACTTTCTATATTCTGTTTGGCAATAAATCCTCTAATCAAATAAATCTCAAAATAAACAATACCCAAATTTGTAACAAATTAGATGGCAAATTCCTTGGCATTCTCATTGACCACAAGCTGAATTTCCAGGGACACATTCTAAACATATCAAAAAAAGTTTCAAAAACTGTGGGCATTCTTTCTAAGATCAGATATTATGTACCACGCCCTGCCCTGGTGACTCTCTATTACTCCCTTATCTATCCATATCTCAACTATGGTATTTGTGCTTGGGGCTCTACTACCCAAAATCACTTACGTCCTATAATTACTCAACACAAAGCTGCTATTAGGACAATATCCAATTCTGGCCCCAGACATCACTCGGTACCCCTACTCAAATCTCTGAATATGTTAGACATTAAGTCACTGCACATTCTCTCATGTGTATTATACATATATAAAACGCTAAACTATAATGCCAATCCTGATCTCAAAAGCTTCATAGAAGGTTGTAACAGAACCCATGAGCACCACACCAGAAATAAATACAGTTTTGATATTCCTAGAGTACGACTTAATCAAACCAGAAATGCTCTACAAATCAAGGGGCCCAGAATGTGGAATGACCTTCCCAACCATGTTAAAGACTGTACCTCTCTCAACCAGTTTAAGTTAAAAACGAAGCTATACCTAATAAATTCCCTGTAACCTACCTTACCCCTCTGTTGTCAACCCATGTATGTTTTTTTGTTTTTCAAATCAACGCTGTTTGAATGTAATTTTCTGTAATAATTTGTAATTGTATTTGTGCTGCTTTTTCAACAATGTTCCCCCCTCTTTTACCTCTATTTTTATTTGTTCTCAACACATTTTATTCTTTTTACCCATTAGTTTTAAGCTTTAGTCATTAATGTTTTTCCTGCCCGAAACGCTTTGCGTAATAGTGGCTTTAGGCATTGTATGTACTAGCTCTATCTATAAAGCCAACAAACTTTGTAAAATCTCCTTATGTATGTACCTTACCTAAATAAAAATTATTATTATTATTATTATTATAATACTGCACAACAAACTCAGTCCTCTCCACCTCTCTTCCCTCACCCACCACCTCCACCTTATTCTCCTCTTCAGAACCTTTCATATGAACGAGTCACTGCCTGTGTACAAGCTGCTTACTTGAAGGCCAAGGACGATGACCGTGACTTTGCTGACTATCTTCCTATTTTTCTCACTCATAACGGCCTTCCTAGTATCTCTGTTCCTCCTACTCAGCTATTGCGTTCTGCTCCATTCTCGCCTACAGTCCTCACTCCACAAAACACCACGACTTCAGCTGAGGAAAATACTACAGTTCCCCCACAACGTCCTACCAACCCACTCCTGACTGCTACAGAAAACGGTTCCACTGACCAAACAGCACATCCTGGACTATCCCAAACTGAATCATCCATGTCAAAAGCACCTTCACCCTCTTCTCCCAACATTGTCCCCTCCACTTCTAATCTGACTTCAAACACTACAACCTCTGATACCTCTCACCCGGTCCCTGTCAACAAGCCTTCTGCCTTCCTCCATCCCCCAACAACTACAGTCATTTCTTCTGTAACTCATCTCATCTCGTCCCGAGCCCGCTTAGCAACCCGTTGTCTTACTCCCACCTCCCGCTGTCAATTTCCCACAATTCCTACCACCCTCCTCCAAGATGCACCCTCCTCAGTAACTGCCCAACTCATTGAATCACACAAACCTCATGCTCCTGTACATGCACAAAACCCCACCAGCACCCCATCAAAACCTAAAAATTCATAAAGATCATCCAATTTAATGTGCGGGCATATTTCTCCATTAGACACATGGTGTCAGATTTTATTGAGCTCGAGAGACCTGATGTGCTATTATTAAATAGCACATATATTACGAACTCATATAAAATCAAACATTATGGCTACTCCTCTTACCAGTCACCAGATGAAGCATATGAAGGAGTTGCAACACTCATCCGTTCTTCATACAAACACGAACTCCTACACACTCAATGGCTTCACAAACATTTCCTAGCCATCAAATTTCACACACAAATGGGTTCTCTCATCATCTGCACAACCTACACCCGTCCTAACACCGGCATTCCCATGCAAGATTTCATAACACTCTTCAACCACACTCACTTGCCTGTTTTTCTGCTTGCAGACCTCAATGCACTTCATCCCACATTCCACCACAATACCTCAAATCAGCATGGCACACAGCTTCACCGAATATGCACTCAAAAACATCTATTCTTTCTTGGCCCTGACTTCCCCACTTTTTTCAATCATTTAGGTTCTGGCAGACCTGATCTCATATTCACCAACAGACATGGCAGCAACTTGCAACACTTCATTTCACCAGGGCCCATTACGGGCTCTGATCATATTCCTTTAATTCTCACAGTCTCCACAAATCCTATTCCCATCCCCAGTACTCCTCAATTCTCATACCTTAGGGCAAACTGGGACATGTTCAAACAACACATTGATGACACTGATCTCACTTATGAATACAATGACAAACATCACACTGACATCGACACACAAGCACGCAACATACAAGACACCGTCATTCATGCAGCAAATATCTCCATTCCTAAAACAACACACAAACCACATTTCACTTTCACCCCTTCCATTCGCTCAAAACGCCTCTTAGCTTGCTATCACACTAGATTCTTACAAAACATGCATCGTCATGGACAAATACTATGGGACCTAACAGCATTAAAAAACCACATCCTTAACAGCCTAGATGAAGATCACACAAAACATTGGAAACACCTCATAGAACAAGCAGAACAACACAGAAAACTGACACCTCAAGAATTCTGGAAACAAATCAAACGCTTACAAGGATCAACTCACACACCGTTTAAATACCTTCTTCATAATAACAACAAAATCACTGATCCTGATGTAGTACTCAACATTTTTAAACACCACTGGGAACGAATCTTTCACCCACATCCTCCTGAACCATTTGCCCACCCCAACATTGAAGTAGTCGAAGACTGGATACACCATAATAGACACGCAACTACACCAGACGACCTCATCCACCTTGACAATCTCAACTCAAACACTGAACTACAGACTCCCCTAACTCTAGCTGATGTCAAGACAGCTCTCATGGGCACTCGTCGTAGAGCCCCTGGTGCGTCTGATATTGGACATATCCTTCTTAGACAACTCCCTGCTTCTATCATTACTGCTATCACTAACCTATTCAACGCCTCCCTTGCCTCTGGATACTTCCCTCTCAACTTTAAGTCTGCCACAGCCGTTCTTATTCCAAAACCTGGGAAACCCCACACTGACCCAAAGAACTACAGACCCATCAGCCTTCTAGAGACACTTGGCAAAGTCTTTGAAAGGCTGATCAACCAGAGACTTAGAACCCACCTAGAACACAATGACTTATTCACTAACAAACAGTTTGGATTTCGGCCTCACCGGTCCACTCACGACGCCTTAAACATCATGACCAACTACCTCAGTATCAATCAGCACCAAAGACTTAAGACTGCACTCATCACTAAGGACGTTGAGAAGGCCTTTGACACTGTTTGGCATGACGGCCTAAAATTCAAATTATGCAACAACTTTAATCTTTCTCTTATCACCACCAAACTTCTTTCTAACTACTTAGACAATAGGACAATGAGAATTAAGTTCCTCCGACAACACTCTGACTACTTCAACTTACATGCCGGTGTTCCCCAAGGCTCTGTTCTTGCCCCAACACTCTACATCCTATACATCAACGACATTCCTGATCCTGTTCATCACACTTCATTAACCATATGTTACGCCGATGATGTCTCTCACCTTGTCACCAGAAACACCATTGATACACTAACAAACAGAGCACAAGCAGAACTTGATGTTGTCACTGAGTGGGAGTATAACTGGCGTATCAAAACCAACTCCACCAAATCCAAAATCACCTACTTTTTTGTAAAAGAACTATTCGCCCTATTCCTCTTAAACTCTATTCATACACTCCAAATCCTATTTATATCTCTGTGTCTCCCTCCTCCACAGTCCTGTGTCACCCTCCTCCACAGTCCTGTGTCTCCCTCCTCCACAGTCCTGTGTCACCCTCCTCCACAGTCCTGTGTCTCCCTCCTCCACAGTCCTGTGTCTCCCTCCTCCACAGTCCTGTGTCTCCCTCCTCCACAGTCCTGTGTCTCCCTCCTCCACATTCCTGTGTCTCCCTCCTCCACAGTCCTGTGTCTCCCTCCTCCACAGTCCTGCGTCTCCCTCCTCCACAGTTCTTGGACTCACATTTGATCGATAACTACTCTTTCACACACATTACACAGAAACATGCAATAGCTCTTCTAGCCATGGAAAAACTGTACAGAATTAGATTTGCAAAACCTGACACAAAAATGCACCTTTACAAAGCACTTATTAGACCTCTTTTAACATATGCTCCACTTGCTCTTTCTCTATCTGCACCTACTAACAAACTAAAGCTTCAAAGAATACAGAATAGAGCACTAAGATGGGTACTCAACACCCGATGGCAAGAGTTTATTACCAGTCAAAGTCTCCATGAAAGTACGAAAATTTCTGCCCTGAATGTCTAATGGAAAACTTTATCAGACAGACAAATTGATAGACTACTCACTTATCATGAACAACCCATTGATTTTCTCCTACACACTCTCAGACTACCACGGAACAATCATGACCTCTTCTCTACCATCCATGATCCTCCTCCTAACTCTGTATTTCGATAAACTTTAGCTCTCAACACCCAGCATCCACCATCATTACATATTCAGCTCTTAACAACCAGCACAAGCCATCCGTAAAAGTTCAGCCCTGACGCTCTTGAGCCAATCACTGCGATGTTGTGAGTTTTGTGATGTCCCTGTTGTTGTCACTGAAAACACCCGACTGAGTCCCTGCCTCGAATGCCGCAACCAAACGACACGCAGCTGGGTTTAGCCCTGGCACTTTTTCTCCTACAAATCTTCTTCCTCTCACCCCCGTTATCTTCTTCTGTCCCCACTTCCAAGCTCGCCCCGCGGGCATCTTCTCCTGTATTATTCTATTCTGGTTGGTCAGTTACCGCCCCACACCTGTGATAGCTAAGTCCACTACGGGCTCACCATAGCTTGAAATCTTTTATTCCAAGTAGGTCATTGGACCCAAACCTAACCTGACGACGCTCAATCATGCCAAAATACTACTGTGATTACTGCGACACCTACCTCACACATGACTCTCCCTCGGTGCGGAAAACTCACTGCGAGGGGCGAAAACACAAGGAAAATGTCAAAATGTACTACCAGAAGTGGATGGAGGACCAAGCTCAGTCTCTGATTGATGCAACAACTGCTGCATTTAAAGCCAGGAAGATTCCAAAGGGAGCAGCCATTCCTCCACCGAGCAGCATGCAAGGAGGACCAGGAGGTCCTGTTGGGCAAGAAGATACATTCGGTTCAGGGCCTCAGAACATGGGTGGTCCTGGAGGTCCCCCAATAGGGCCAGGAATGGGGAACATGGGCCCTCCAGGCGTGGCTGGTGCAAACATACCAGGCAACATGGGTATGCCCCCAATGGGTCCAAGAGGACCCATGATGGGGCCACCAATGATGGGTGGCTCAAGCATGCCACCAGGTATGATGCCAGGGATGCCGCCTCCAATGGGTGGTCCCATGGGATCAATGGGACCTCCACACATGGCTGGACCTCCACAGATGGCTGGACATCCTCAGATGTCTGGACATCCACACATGGCTGGACATCCTCAGATGGCTGGACATCTTCAGATGGCTGGACATCCTCAGATGGCTGGACATCCTCAGATGGCTGGACATCCACAGATGTCTGGACCTCCGCAGATGGCTGGACATCCACAGATGTCTGGACAATCACAGATGTCTGGACAATCACAGATGTCTGGACAATCACAGATGTCTGGACAATCACAGATGTCTGGACAATCACAGATGTCTGGACAATCACAAATGTCTGGACAATCACAAATGTCTGGACAATCACAGATGTCTGGACAATCACAGATGTCTGGACAATCACAGATGTTTGGACAATCACAGATGTCTGGACAATCACAGATGTCTGGACAATCACAAATGTCTGGACAATCACAGATGTCTGGACCTCCACAGATGGCTGGACCTCCACAGATGGCTGGACCTCCACAGATGGCTGGACCTCCACAGATGGCTGGACATCCGCAGATGGCTGGACATCCACAGATGGCTGGACATCCACAGATGTCTGGACATCCACACATGGCTGGATATCCACAGATGGCTGGACATTCACAGATGGCTAGACATTCACAGATGGCTGGACATCCACAGATGGCTGGACATCCACAGATGGCTGGACATTCACAGATGGCTGGACACCCACAGATGGCTGGACGTCCACAGATGGCTGGACATCCTCAGATGAGGTCTAGACATTCACAGATGTCTGGACATCCACAAATGGCTGGACCTCCATAGACAAGACATATATCAAGACAATCATATATATGTAGAGCGTAAATAGGTGGCCGAGGGCCTAGAGACACTTCAAGATGTTACACGACCAGAGATCACAAACATCTACCATCTACTCATGCTCACTTTAATATATTTCAATCTATTATAATATGTGTTGTAGCTAATAAGTTAATCATAAATATCAACAACACTTGTTCAGTGAATATTGAAAAATAAATATTAAAGGAACTTCTGCTTGTTTAATTTATTCTGAATGTTAGAAGCACATCTCAGGTCTGAAGGCTCGTGTATTATATGCATACCATTCTTGTATCCAGTTCAACTATTTTCCTCAACACTGCTGCCGGCATTCCACTCTTCCACAACCCTATTTCCAGACTAGTTTCCTATGTGCCTCTTAAAACTTAATTTCCTCAGGACATTTGGGTATAAATTCTTCCCAGTAGGCTGTACATCGTACATGACGGAAGGTTATCAGTTGGAGACCCAAACATTGGAGATGGGATGCTCTCGGGACCTGACGAGGATGACAAGGGGATTATAATGTTGATTTATAAAGGCCTCAACTCACCTCAACGTGTCTTCCTCAACTTGCCTATTTGTGCCTGCAGAACCGAGCTCTGGCCCTTGGACCTCGCTTTTCTAGCAGTTGGTTGTCTAATGCTCCTGGCCTATTTCTCTATCATACCTGCTTATAAAGTTATAAAAACAAAGGCAGAAGTCCTATTGGCCCATACGAGGCAGCTCCTATTTATAACCACCCAATCCCACTCATATACATGTCCAACCCACGCTTGAAACAATCGAGGGACCCCACCTCTACAATGTTACGCGGCAATTGGTTTCACAAATCAACAACCCTGTTACCGAACCAGTATTTACCCAAGTCTTTCCTAAATCTAAACTTATCCAATTTATACCCATTGTTTCGTGTTCTGTCTTGTGTTGATACTTTTAATACTCCATTAATATCTTTGTTATGTCCATTCTTCCACTTGTTATTCTCTATCATGTCACCCCCTAACTCTTCGCTTTTCTGGTGAATGTAATTTAAGCTTTGTTAATCTTTCTTCATATGAAAGATTTCTAATTTGGGGAATTAACTTAGTCATCCTACGCTGGACACGTTCAAGTGAATTTATATCCATTCTATAATACGGCGACTAAAACTGAACTGCATAATCTAAATGGGGCCTAACTAGAGCAAGATATAGCTGAAGAACCACACCAGGTGTCTTGTTACTAACGCTGCGATTAATAAATCCAAGTGTCCTATTTGCCTTATTACGAACATTCATGTATTGATCCTTTTGTTTAAATTCTTACTAATCATAACTCCCAGATCTCTTTCGCAATCCAACTTCGCAATCTCAACACTATCTAGCTCGTATCTTGTCTCTCATTACTTGTAATCATCATTACCTAGCCTATCATAACCACCCAATCCCACTCATATACATGTCCAACCCACGCTTGAAACAATCAAGGGACCTCGCCTCCACCACATGTCTGGTGGGTGCTTGATGCAACGAGACAATGAAAATTTCCCCTATCATGAAAATTTCCTATTTCAGTAGGAAGGTCAAAGGACCAGAGGTTCGTTATTCGGCCACGGATCAGGAGGCGCTCGCAGTGGTAGAGTCAGTTAGATATTTTGAACCTTATCTTTTTCAACGTCATTTTGTAATCTACACTGATCACAGAGCATTAACACACATTTTTAAGAAACGCACGAAATGCCCACGGATGTCACGTTGGTCTCACGAATTGTCTGCACACTCTACAAGCCTGGACCGTCACATGTAGTGCCGGATACTTTAAGTAGGAACATCGCTACTATTAACGTTAACCAGAATATTGAAAACATTTCATCTGAGAAAATGAGAGAATTCCAAATGAATGAACCTAGATGGAAAGGTATTATTGAATATTTGGAAGGGAAATTATCCGTCCAAAAATCGTAAATTTCCAATGCATGAATTCGAGTTAAAGGATGGAGTACTATATTATGTAAATAGTCAGGCAGACCGAGCAGTATTCCAGACGAATTAAGATCGGCAGCATTAAAGCTGGCACATGCATCTAAGGTTGCAGGTCACCCGGGTATCTTTAAAGCTCACTTGAAAGCAAAGTCTCTCTTTCATTTCCCAGGTATGTTGTCAGAAGTAATTAAGTACGTGAAGACTTGCCCCAAATGTCAGGGGAGAAAAGGTGCCCTTAAGGCACAAGCCTCACTACAGGAATTTCCGGAGATTTCAGAACTGCTTGACCGAGTGGGGGCTCATTTGATTGATCTCCATTGCAGCCATTCAGGCAATCGGTACGTGTTGGTATTAGTGGACCATCTGTCCAGATACACCACCTTGATCGCCATCTCTCAAAAAGATTCTCGTACTGTTGCCCGAGCATTTTTTAATAGATTTGTAACTGTATTTGGGTCTCCTAAAGTTTTAGTTTCGGATCGAGGTCAGGAATTTAATGGGGATATATTTAGAGAAGTTTGTAAGATATTGCAGACAACCTCAGCCTTTACAACAGCTTACCGCCCTCAGGCAAACGGGATGACTGAACGTACCAACCGTTCAGTTAAGGATATGCTTGCAATCCTTGCTGAACGCGATGCAAACTCATGGGACGAACACCTACGTTATGTTCAGCTGGCTCTGAATACTGCTACCCACCAGTCTATAAATACCCAACCCCCTTCTTTTGTTCACTGGTCAATCATGCAATTTCCCATCAGGTCTGCTTAACAGACACAATGTTGCATATGGAGAGGATTATCCTTCAGAAGTTCTGAACAAAAAGAGGAATGCTTGGAGAGTTGCAGCGGAGGCTTCAAGAGAAGCACGGGGTAGATATGCTCACTATTATGACAGTAATGTACGACCTCTGAAACTGAAGGAGGGCAGCCTGGTCTTGAGAATCAATGAAGCTGCTCCCGCCAATCAGAGTAGGAGACTAGCTCCTAGATGGCGGGGGCCGTACAGAGTGATCAAGAAAGACGGCCCTGTCAATGTTGTCATAATGGGGGTATTTGAGGATCAGGTGGAAAGAACTGTCCACATTAATAAGTTGAAGATTTATCATGCAAGGGAGGAACTGGAATTGCCTTCAGCAAGTCTAATTCCTGACCCATCAGAGCTGACTAATGACTCAAGTTACGAGTCAGATGGGGAGAATGACCCTCTGTCATCTCTCGTCAGTAGTCAAGTGCACTCTCGTCACCCCATGGTAACAAGATCTCGCACTGTATAGTAAAGGTTAAAGTAACTCCCTTAGTTAGTATCATTTAGAATTCATTAGATTTTCCTGTAGAGGCAATAATGATGTGGATTTCTTAACTGTACTTAACTCAGATAGCAGACTTTACCTTGCTCTGGGGTTTCCAACTTCCAACAAACCCAGAGTTATATCCATGCTTCCGCCACGTTCTTGTCTGTCTTTTCCCAGGTCTGATTTGTACACCTGGCCAGTTGTCCCAGTCACACGTGAACCCTATCTGAGAAGATCAAGGGGGAGACACGTTACACAAAGTCCTCCCCGACCAGACCCAGTAACTAATCACATGGTTATTTAGGGTTAGTGACAATACACCAGTCACCACCCAGCCGACTCCTCACGTCACTAACGAGGTTGTCTTGGCTCAGTATGCTGTCTACAAGCATGCAGTCACCAGATGTCAACGTTTTACACCATCGTGGGTGGTTGTCTCGACGTCCTCACCACCCACCAGCTGCGTCGTCAAGACTGCAAGCAGACCGGAAGTAATTGTGGAAAAATCGAAGAGGGAGCCAGCATGTAGCAGTACTAATTATTCTCGTCGTTGGATCCATGGTTACGTCGTCTATTGTAACACAAGCGGAACGAGGCGGACACTAGATGAACGACACGGGCTCCCTACAGAGTACAGTCTACTCGCCATAGAAGCGGGCCACAGCCTCCCTCGGCTCGAGGTTAACTGTACAAGGGTATACACGCATGGTGTTTACGGTCTAGTAGTCTGGTGTCATCAAGACCCGCCTGAGATGAAGTGAACCATGGTGACTGAAGATTGGGAGCCACTTGTTCTGTCAACACGCATGGTGTTTACGGTCTAGTAGTCTGGTGTCATCAAGACCCGCCTGAGATGAAGTGAACCATGGTGACTGAAGATTGGAAGCCACTTGTTCTGTCAACACGCCACCCACCTCAACGCCTTTCTGCAGCTACCTCCGTCACGAGACATCGTTGTGCGTCTAAGTCCTGCACTCCCGCGGTTCATCTACTGGTTCAGTCTCTTCTATCAAGAGTGTTTTGTGGGCTACAAGATGAGTAATGAGTCGCGTCTCGTTAGCGAGGTTCACCCGACAGGCGGCAGCCAGTCACGGGCTGTCACTGGTCACTCAACACTCAGTTCTCGGACGACAGTCTATTGTCCTTCAGCGGTAACTGGTATGTAGTACAAGAGGATCAAGATTCTCTACAGTCAACAACTGATGGTCGTGGAACTACAATCAACTAATCGTCAGTCTTCTAACATCCATGTTTTTTGTTCATGAACAATTGTGAAACAGGAAAAGTAAATGTCATCTTTGCTCTATAATATTAACGTAATGCTTCTTAATACCTAGGAACATGAGTTTGGAATAATAGTGATTAAATGTTGAAACCAAGAAAATAAGTTACAAGAATTCAGGAGGAGGGAAATATGGAAACTCTGGTTAAATAACATTGTCTAATGAAAACCTATTGTACGGTATCTAGAACAACAGGTACTAGGAAAATTGTTGTCATGTCCTGTTCTGTGCTTTGAGAGCAAGAGGGGCGAACTAAAGAAACAATTAACACTTAAGTGATAGTGTGAACACCCTTATGGCTGTAATTTCAGCTAGAACTGTGATATTAGTAGTATTCATAAATAAATGATATATTGTGTTTGATTGTTTAATCTTAGGGAAGGTCATGTAGGCCTTAGATTTTTGAAGAGAAGGACAAGTGGAAAACCTGGATGAACTTTGAGGAGTTCAGTGTTCCTCTCCTGAAAGACTGAGATTTCAGTCTGTGTTTAAATTCGTGTTCTAGATGGAACACGTGTATAGCTAATGGGGAGCTGTTACGAACCCGGATCCAGCGTCCGAGCACGGAGCAGTGACGACCGCGCCATCTGTGGGTCAGCTCCCGAAACCCCTTCCAAACAGACGACGACACCTGGTGAGGACGACGTGTACTGGCTAGTTTCCAGTCCTGTTCAGCGCTCAACACCGCCGCCGCTGACCTCTGGTGAGGTGGTGCTCAGACTACAACGCCATCTATGGAGTGGATATGTCGGGCGTTTGTGTCTGAGCCCGTAAGTGAGGTGTTTTAGTGTGTCCCAGTTATTGATGACGTGTCTGCTTACAGAGTCGACCTGGGACTGCTGTGATGGAAGTTGAGTCAGTCTACCCAAGGCAGCCGTCTCCATACCTTGTGCTTTGCTGCAGCAGCTGTGAAGTCGTCCCCCGGAAGAACACTGTGGTGTTACCCTGTCAGTGGAGTGGCAGTAGAAGGATTACCCGGGACCGACTGCTGGAGACGATTATCCACTGGGGTACTGAGGTCAGGAGAGTGATTTGTGGTATCACACGAGGCTCCTGACTAGGGCGCTACCCTAGTATCGCTCGTGGGGTGGCCTGACCAGCCTTGCTGATCCGGAACCTGCCAGCAGACCTGCTGGACTTGTGGTTGACGGCCTCCACGGCGGTGCCCCCAGTGGAACTGTGTTTTGGCTGGCCTGTGTTTGGGGTAGACTCAGCTTGATCGGAAGATTCGTCAAGAGACCACGTAAGCACCGAGGACTTAGCACTGAGAGCGTGGATCCAGAGTCTTCAGGAGAAGAAGTTTGTGTATTTCCCCTGTACAGTGTTAATACCCCTCCCCCTGTGCACTCTTTTATATATTATTTATTTGGTGATGGTAACAATTATAATCTTAAGTTTTTGCCTTTATTTCCCTTCCCCTTTAAGTTACTTGCATCACGGATCACATCCCTTGAAAGCCACTACTGGCTTGGGGTCGGATACAACTTCCTCTAACAACATCAGAGTAAGAACCCCGTTGCGTCCCGAGAGGGCCGTAACAGGAGCCAATGATCTTTGCTAGCTAGCTTTGCTGAAGGATTAAGGATATTGTATTTAGTTATATCAGTTCAGGGATAGGATGTTTTTTTCTGATCGGGGAGAAAAACACAAGCCAGTATGGGGGGACTTATTTATTAATTATTGTATAGAGAACAACTGCTGTATCGCAATATAATTGATGTCGTATAACATAACTGAGTAGTATACCAGTACTGCAAAGATGCAACTAAAGAAATAAGTCGTAGCACATTAATAACAGAGCCTAGTGCCAGTTAGCCAATGCAATGTTGCAGTACACACAATCAGTTTAATGCTATAATTAAAGTACAACACCAGAGTTATAATTTGAGTGGCACAGCCAGTACAGTATGTATATAAATATATATTCTGTATACACAGAAGCCATAGAAAAGATAGATAAGAATTTCCAGGGGTAATGATATGCTAGTGCCTAGGTTACATGTAAAGTGTGCAACCCCCAACTTGCACTACAAGTGTGCACTTGACATATGGTAAGTAGCTGCGGGCAGCTCTAGCCTTGGGGATCCGGCGCAGCACCCCCCAAATTAGTGCATAGTAGAAATGTGTGCATAAAAGAAAGCGTGAGGAGCGCTACTGGGCATAGTTGTCCTGCAGGCAAGGGAGGAGGGCGCGCGTTTCGAAGCGATGCGGGCCGGAGCTGGAACGTAAATGAGGGAGAGACTAAAAAAATCTGAAAATACAGGAGAAGATGCCCGTGGGGCGAGCCTTGAAGTGGGGACAGAAGAAGATAACGGGGGTGAGAGGAAGAAGATTTGTAGGAGAAAAAGTGCCAGGGCTAAACCCAGCTGCGTGTCGTTTGGTTGCGGCATTCGAGGCAGGGACTCAGTCGGGTGTTTTCAGTGACAACAACAGGGACATCACAAAACTCACAACATCGCAGTGATTGGCTCAAGAGCCTCAGGGCTGAACTTTTACGGATGGTTTGTGCTGGTTGTTGAGAGCTGAATATGTAATGATAGTGGATGCTGGGTGTTGAGAGCTAAAGTTTATCGAAATACAGAGTTAGGAGGAGGATCATGGATGGTAGAGAAGAGGTCATGAGTGTGTCGTGGTCGTCTGAGAGTGTGTAGGAGAAAATCAATGGGTTGTTATGATAAGTGAGTAGTCTATCAATTTGTCTGTCTGATAAAGTTTTCCAGTAGACATTTAGGGCAGGAATGTTCGTACTTTCATGGAGACTTTGACTGGTAATAAACTCTTGCCATCGGGTGTTGAGTACCCATCTTAGTGCTCTATTCTGTATTCTTTGAAGCTTTAGTTATTTATTTATTTATTTATTTATTTAAATATATATACAAGAAGGTACATTGGGTTTGTGAGAATACATTGGATAGTACAGTATTTACATTCTTGTAAAGCCACTATACGCACAGCGTTTCGGGCAGGTCCTTTATCTAGCAGATAATTTTAAGTAGGTAATTTCAATCAGAATTGATAAATGATAAAGATACATTACAAGAGAAAAATGAGATGAGAGAGGGAGAGTTTGTTAGTAGGTGCAGATAGAGAAAGAGCAAGTGGAGCATATGTTAAAAGAGGTCTAACAAGTGCTTTGTAAAGGTGCATTTTTGTGTCAGGTTTTGCAAATCTAAGTCTGTACAGTTTTTCCATGGCTAGAAGAGCTATTGCATGTTTCTGTGTAATGTGTGTGTGAAAGAGTAGTTGTCGATCAAAAGTGAGTCCAAGGACTGTGGAGGAGGGAGACACAGAGATATAAGTACATAAGAACAAAGGCAACTGCAGAAGGCCCAATACCATGAGACTTTAACTTTTTAATCAGTCTTTCATGTGGCACTGTATCAAAAGCTTTGCTAAAGTCAAGGTACACAACATCGCAATCCTTACCACTATCAACTGCCTCAACAATGCTAGAATAAAAAGATAACAAATTTGTTAAACATGAACGGCCATTTATAAAACCATAATGCGACTCAATTATTAATTTATGTTTTTCAAGATGAAGACGAATTTTATTTGCTATTATAGATTCGAGTAACTTTCCCACAATAGACGTTAGGCTAATTGGTCGATAGTTAGACGCAAGTGATCTATCTCCTTTCTTAAAAACTGGTATCACATTAGCAACTTTCCAAAACTCTGGCACTCTGCCTGACTCTATTGATTTATTAAATATGGTTGACAGTGGGTCACAAAGCTCCTCTTTGCATTCTTTAAGCACCCTGGCAAACACTTCATCCGGCCCTGGGGATTTGTTTGGTTTGAGTTTTACTATTTGTTTAAGAACATCCTCCCTGGTAACTGCTAAACTCGTCAACCTGTCCTCGTCCCAACCCACATAGACTTGTTCGGCTGAAGGCATATTGTTAAGTTCCTCTTTAGTAAATACAGATACAAAATATTTATTAAAAATACTACTCATCTCTTCATCACTATCTGTTATTTGACCTGTCTCAGTTTTTAATGGACCTATCCTTTCCCTAGTCTTAGTACGATATAACTGAAAAAACCCTTTAGGATTTGTCTTTGCTTGCCCTGCTATGCGAACTTCATAGTTTCTTTTTGCTTTCCTTATCTCTTTTTTAACATTTCTAACCAGTTGTACGAATTCCTGTTCTAAAGTGACCTCCCCATTTTTAATCCTTTTGTACCAAGCTCTCTTTTTACCTATAAGGTTCTTCAAATTCTTTGTTATCCACTTTGGGTCATTGGTATTCGATCTATTCAATTTGTATGTTATACTACGTTCCTGTGCTTTGTTTAGAATATTCTTAAATAAGTTATATATTGAATCCACATCGAAATCCCCTTTTACGTCACCTATCGCTGGGTTCATGTCTCGCTCCAAGACCGGCCCACACCCCATACCCAAGACTTTCCAATCAATTTGACCCAAAAAAAATTCTAAGGCTATTAAAATCAGCTTTTCGAAAATCTGGCACTTTAACACAATTTTCTCCTACAGGTCTATTCCATTCTATGCTAAATCTGATTTCTTTGTGATCACTGTTCCCTAGCTCACTCCCTATTTCGATGTCATTAATTTGTGTTTCCCTGTTAGTTAACACTAAATCAAAAATATTATTTTCCCGTGTTGGTTCCTTAATGTGTTGCGTAAGAAAGCAATCGTCAATTAATTCTAGAAAATCTTCTGCTTCACTATTCCCTGTTTTGTTCACCCAGTTTATTCCACTAAAATTAAAGTCACTCATGACGTAAATACTGTTAGATCTAGATGCCCTAGATATTTCATCCCATAGATGCTTTGCTTCCATTCTGTCTAAATTTGGTGGCCTATATATAAATCCTATTATAATATTATTTGCTTTCTCGTATAATTCTATCCAAATAGTTTCTGTGTGTGGCTCAGTTTTGATTCCCTCTTTGAGACTACATTTAAAATTGTCCCTAACATATATGGCTACTCCCCCTCCTCGTCTAATATATCTATCTGTGTGAAATAGTTTAAATCCATTTATTTGATATTCAGCTAATAGTTCTCTATTTTCTACATTCATCCACGTTTCGGTAAGTGCAATAATATCTATTTTTTCTGTGCAGACAAGAGCATTTAATTCGTTCATTTTATTTCTTAGACTTCTACTGTTAGTGTAATATACCTTAAGTGAATTGTTATTTTGAAGCCCTTCTCTTTCCCTGATCATTTTGCCAATTCCTTTCTCCCACAAACACGTACTTTTATTATCTCCTTCCTCCAAATCAATTCCTATACCTCTATCAGCTAACAGTTTAAACCCAAACAAACACCTCTAACCACTTCTTCCAACGAGTTCGCAACAGCAACAACCCCAGCTCTTGATAGATGCACCCCATCACGAGCATACATTCCATTTCTTCCATAGAAGTGTTCCCAGTTGTCTATGAAAGATATTGCATTTGATTTGCAATATCTTTCCAGCCGGCAATTGACACCAAGTGCCCTCGATATCCATTCATTTCCTACTCCCTTTCTTGGAAGAATGCCACATATGATCGGGATTCCTCCCTTGCTCCTAACTAATTCAATGGCTGTCCTGAATCTCTGTATTAGTTCCTCACTCCTAACTCGTCCAACATCATTACCCCCTGCACTAATACAAATAATGGGTTTGTTTCCATTTCCTGTCATAATATCATTCATGTTTCCAACAATATCACCAATTCCAGCTCCCGGATAGCAAACCCTTAATCTGTTCCCCCTATCTCTGGCACAAAACGTTCTGTCTAAATACCTCACCTGGGAATCTCCCACAACCAAAATTCGCTTCGATTCTCCCTTTTCCTTTCGAGCAGTTTGAGGGACCTGCGCTTCAATGCTCCTCGTTACTTTGTCTTTGCCACCTCGTTGAACAACAGGTTCAACACAGCACTCGTCCTCTAATACGTCAAATGCGTTAAAAGTCCTTAGGTGTAGGCTATTAGTTGTCGGTTTTGCCAAGGTCTTCTTAAGACCCCTGTCTTTCACAACTTGCCAAGACGAGGACTTCTTAATACTGGTTTCGTCAGTCCTTTTTAATGAGGTCCCGTCAACACTGGCCTCCTCCTTCGTTTCCTCCCGAAGTCGTAGCCATCGTACCTCCTCCCGCAGGGAATCCATCTCTGCTCTCAGAGCTCCAACCAGACTCACCAAATCTTTTACTAATCCTTCCATTAAGCAATAATAATGTTATTAGAATCGGAGCTCCAGCTAACACAACCTCTCACTGTGACTGCACCTGACTGACTGTAGGATTTGGAGTGTATGAATAGAGTTTCAGAGGAATAGGATTATAGGATTTAATAATAAGATTAAATAATAATAGACAGGATTTAATAATCCTGTCTAATAACGATGGTCAGCTTTCAGCCTCTGATTCTGCTATTGAGTTCAATAGGTTCTTCTCTTCCATTGGTTCATCCCTTGCAAATGATATTCCATCTTCCAGTACTGACATTAAGGACTATCTTACAGGTAACGATCCACAGTCTCTGTACCTAAAGCCTATTAATTCCACTGACGTCAATGAGATAATCCTTTCCCTTAAAACCAAATCTGGTGCCCTTGAGGAGATACCAACTTTAATTTACAAAAAAGATTCCAGATCTTTAGCCCCTGCTATTGCTTTGCTCTTCAACAAGTCACTTGAACTCCAAACCTTTCCAGATATTCTAAAAAAAAGCGAGAGTAACGCCTGTCCACAAATGTGTGGTGATCTCACAGATGTTAACAACTACAGACCTATATCAATCCTGCCAAACTTGTCAAAAAATTTTAAAAAACTAATCTATAAGCAGCTTTACTCATATCTAGCCAAACTCAATATACTTAGCCCTTGCCAATATGGCTTCAGACCCCAAAAAAGCACTAACGATGCACTTATTAGTATGCTTAACTCGATTCATACAGCTCTTGATAAAAATGAGTTCCCTGTTGGGTTATTTGTGGACCTGCGTAAAGCTTTTGATACTGTCAACCACCAAAACCTTCTTCTTAAAATACATCATTATGGAGTCAGAGGACACTCCCTACAATACCTCAAATCCTACCTTTCTGACAGGCTCCAATATGTTTCTGTGAATAATACAATTTCTCCCACCCTACCCATCAACATTGGTGTTCCTCAGGGCAGCATACTTGGCCCCCTCCTCTTTCTCATCTACATTAATAACCTTCCAAATGCCTCCCAACACCTCAAACCAATTCTATTTGCTGACGACACAACCTTCATTTACTCCAGTCCTGATCCCCTTGCACTAAATGGCACAGTAAATACTGAGCTTAATAAAGTCCATCTGTGGCTAACTGCCAACAAACTCACCCTTAACATTGACAAAACTTTCTATATTCTGTTTGGCAACAAATCCTCTAATCAAATAAATCTCAAAATAAACAATACCCAAATTTGTAACAAATTAGATGGCAAATTCCTTGGCATTCTCATTGACCACAAGCTGAATTTCCAGGGACACATTCTAAACATATCAAAAAAAGTTTCAAAAACTGTGGGCATTCTTTCTAAGATCAGATATTATGTACCACGCCCTGCCCTGGTGACTCTCTATTACTCCCTTATCTATCCATATCTCAACTATGGTATTTGTGCTTGGGGCTCTACTACCCAAAATCACTTACGTCCTCTAATTACTCAACACAAAGCTGCTATTAGGACAATATCCAACTCTGGCCCCAGACATCACTCGGTACCCCTACTCAAATCTCTGAATATGTTAGACATTAAGTCACTGCACATTCTCTCATGTGTATTATACAAATATAAAACGCTAAACTATAATGCCTATCCTGATCTCAAAAGCTTCATAGAAGGTTGTAACAGAACCCATGAGCACCACACCAGAAATAAATACAGTTTTGATATTCCTAGAGTACGACTTAATCAAACTAGAAATGCTCTACAAATCAAGGGGCCCAGAATGTGGAATGACCTTCCCAACCATGTTAAAGACTGTCCCTCTCTCAACCAGTTTAAGTTTAAGTTAAAAGCGAAGCTATACCTAATAAATTCCCTGTAACCTACCTTACCCTTCTATTGTCAACCAATGTCTGTTTTTTTTTTAAAGAGCGCTGTTTGTCGACATAATTGTATTTGTTCTGCTTTTTCATCTATGTTTTCATTTCTTGTTTTCATTCTACTCATTATGCTCAATTAGTATTAAGCTTGTCATTTAAGTTTATCATGCCCGAAACGCTTCGCGTAATAGTGGCTTTAGGCATTGTATGTACTAGCTCTACCTATAAGTCAACCAATTTTTGTAAAAATTTATTGTATGTATGTACCTTACCTAAATAAACATTTTATTTATTTTTATTTTATAATAATGAAGTAGGATTTGGAGTGTATGAATAGAGTTTAAGAGGAATAGGGCGAATAGTTCTTTTACAAAAAAGTAGGTGATTTTGGATTTGCTGGAGTTGGTTTTGATACGCCAGTTATACTCCCACTCACTGACAACATCAAGTTCTGTTTGTGCTCTGTTTGTTAGTGTATCAATGGTGTTGCTGGTGACAAGGTGAGAGACATCATCGGCGTAGCATATGGTTAATGAAGTGTGATGAACAGGGTCAGGAATGTCGTTGATGTATAGGATGTAGAGTGTTGGGACAAGAACAGAGCCTTGCGGAACACCGGCATGTAAGTTGAAGTAATCAGAGTGTTGTCGGAGGAACTTAATTCTCATTGTCCTATTGTCTAAGTAGTTAGAAAGAAGTTTGGTGGTGATAAGAGAAAGATTAAAGTTGTTGCATAATTTGAATTTTAGGCCGTCATGCCAAACAGTGTCAAAGGCCTTCTCAACGTCCTTAGTGATGAGTGCAGTCTTAAGTCTTTAGTGCTGATTGATACTGAGGTAGTTGGTCATGATGTTTAAGGCGTCGTGAGTGGACCGGTGAGGCCGAAATCCAAACTGTTTGTTAGTGAGTAAGTCATTGTGTTCAAGGTGGGTTCTAAGTCTCTGGTTGATCAGCCTTTCAAAGACTTTGCCAAGTGTCTCTAGAAGGCTGATGGGTCTATAGTTCTTTGGGTCAGTGTGGGGTTTCCCAGGTTTTGGAATAAGAACGGCTGTGGCAGACTTAAAGTTGAGAGGGAAGTATCCAGAGGCAAGGGAGGCGTTGAATAGGTTAGTGGTAGCAGTAATGATAGAAGCAGGGAGTTGTCTAAGAAGGATATGTCCAATATCAGACGCACCAGGGGCTCTACGACGAGTGCCCATGAGAGCTGTCTTGACATCAGCTAGAGTTAGGGGAGTCTGTAGTTCAGTGTTTGAGTTGAGATTGTCAAGGTGGATGAGGTCGTCTGGTGTAGTTGCGTGTCTATTATGGTGTATCCAGTCATCGACTGCTTCAATGTTGGGGCGGGCAAATGGTTCAGGAGGATGTGGGTGAAAGATTCGTTCCCAGTGGTGTTTAAAAATGTTGAGTACTACATCAGGATCAGTGATTTTGTTGTTATTATGAAGAAGGTATTTAAACGGTGTGTGAGTTGATCCTTGTAAGCGTTTGATTTGTTTCCAGAATTCTTGAGGTGTCAGTTTTCTGTATTGTTCTGCTTGTACTATGAGGTGTTTCCAATGTTTTGAGTGATCTTCATCTAGGCTGTTAAGGATGTGGTTTTTTAATGCTGTTAGGTCCCATAGTATTTGTCCATGACGATGCATGTTTTGTAAGAATCTAGTGTGATAGCAAGCTAAGAGGCGTTTTGAGCGAATGGAGGGGGTGAAAGTGAAATGTGGTTTGTGTGTTGTTTTAGGAATGGAGATATTTGCTGCATGAATGATGGTGTCTTGTATGTTGCGTGCTTGTGTGTCGATGTCAGTGTGATGTTTGTCATTGTATTCATAAGTGAGATCAGTGTCATCAATGTGTTGTTTGAACATGTCCCAGTTTGCCCTAAAGTATGAGAATTGAGGAGTGCTGGGGATGAGAATAGGATTTGTGGAGACTGTGAGAATTAAGGGAATATGATCAGAACCCGTAATGGGCCCTGGTGAAATGAAGTGTTGCAAGTTGCTGCCATGTCTGTTGGTGAATATGAGATCAGGCCTGCCAGAACCTGCATGTGTGAAACAAGTGGGGAAGTCACGGCCAAGAAAGAATAGATGTTATTGGGTGTGTATTTGGTGAAGCTGTCTGCCATGCTGATTTGTGGTATTGTGGTGGAATGTAGGATGTTGTGCATTGAGGTCTGCAAGCAGAAAAACAGGCAAGTGAGTGTGGTTGAAAAGAGTTGTGAAATCTTGCATGGGAATGCCGGTGTTAGGACGGGTGTAGGTTGTGCAGATGATGAGAGGACCCATTTGTGTATGAACTTTAATGGCTAGGAAATGTTTGTGAAGCCATTGAGTGTGTAAGAGTTCGTGTTTGTATGAAGAACGGATGAGTATTGCAACTCCTTCATGTGCTTCATCTGGTGACTGGTAAGAGGAGTAGCCATAATGTTTGATTTTATATGAGTTCGTAATATATGTGCTATTTAATAATAGCACATCAGGTCTCTCGATCTCAATAAAATCTGACACCATGTGTCTAATGGAGAAATATGCCCGCACATTAAATTGAATGATCTTTATGAATTCTTAGGTTTTGATGGGGTGCTGGTGGGGTTTTGTGCATGTACAGGAGCATGAGGGTTGCGTGATTCAATGAGTTGGGCAGTTACTGAGGAGGGTGCATCTTGGAGGAGGGTGGTAGGAATTGTGGGAAATTGACAGCGGGAGGTGGGAGTAAGACAACGGGTTGCAAAGCGGGCTCGGGACGAGATGAGATGAGTTACAGAAGAAATGACTGGAGTTGTTGGGTGATGGAGGAAGGCAGAAGGCTTGTTGGCAGGAACCGGGTGAGAGGTATCAGAGGTTGTAGTGTTTGAAGTCAGATTAGAAGTGGAGGGGACAATGTTGGGAGAAGAGGGTGAAGGTGCTTTTGACATGGATGATTCAGTTTGGGATAGTCCAGGATGTGCTGTTTGGTCAGTGGCACCGTTTTCTGTAGCAGTCAGGAGTGGGTTGGGAGGACATTGTGGGGGAACTGTAGTATTTTCCTCAGCTGAAGTCGTGGTGTTTTGTGGAGTGAGGACTGTAGGCGAGAATGGAGCAGAGCGCAATAGTTGAGTAGGAGGAACAGAGATACTAGGAAGGCCGTTATGAGTGAGAAAAATAGGAAGATAGTCAGCAAAGTCACGGCCATCGTCCTTGGCCTTCAAGTAAGCAGCTTGTACACAGGCAGTGACTTGTTCATATGAAAGGTTCTGAAGAGGAGAATAAGGTGGAGGTGGTGGGTGAGGGAAGAGAGGTGGAGAAGACTGAGTTTGTTGTGCAGTATTGTGGAGATGATGTTGCTGGTGAGGTGAAGCATTAAGGACACTGGCATAGGACATGGAGGAGGCTGATGCTGTTTGGTGATGAGATAAGTTATGGGAGGTTGAATTAAGAAGAATGAGGAGGGTGCGCTTGAGTGCGAGGTTGGTTATTGCGAAGAGTTTTTAGGGTTTGTTTTCTCAAAGGACAAGATTTGTCAACTGCTGAATGATCTCCTTGGCAATTAATGCATTTTAAAGTATTGGCTGAGCACTGAGTATAAAAACGGACTTCTGCAGTACATTTAGAACAAATTTGTGGGCTTTTACATTTTCGGGTTTCATGACTGTATTTGTAGCATTTGAAACATTGCAGCAAAGGAAGATAGTCAACTGGACTAATGAGATAGGGAGGAGTGCTGGTGTTGAGAATTTTTATCCCATGATGCAAGAGTTTTTGAGCTTCTGTAGGGGAGGAACATTGGATCTTGAGGTGTTTTGTATTGGGCACTGGGTATATCTCCATTACAGTAATAGCATTCCTGTGTGAGATGTCTTGAGAGGGATTGATAGTGTTAGGTGCTGATAGGACAGAGCTGTCGACATTTCTTACAAGGACGGAGCATTTAGTTTTTTATTCAATAGTGAGGACAGGAGTCAGTCAGTGACGCTTGTGTGAGTTTAGTGAAAGCAGGTTCCCTGAAACAGGCAAAAAGGTCGTCTTCTGAGGCAATGAGAAATTTGATGGTGTTTGTGTTGGCGTGTTTGATATGGTTAGTGGCAGGTGTGCCAGTGGCATTGAAAAAGGTATTGATGCAGTCAATTGTGTCTATGGGTGTATTCCCAGTGTAGGTCATCCGTAGACAGTGAGCCATTGTGACTCACTATCTACTGACAGTTCCGTGTTTGTGCCAATCACTGCGATTCCATAAGCTCAGTGGGGGTCAGTGTGTAGGCCAGGTCTAAGACCTGGCCTAAGGGTCTCACCACGAACAAACACCGTGTTCCGGAAGGTTGCAACCCCCAGTTATGGTGGGCTCGCACGATCACGGGATTCCACAACTGGCTCGGCAGTGTCAGAAACGGAAGAATTTTAGGAGAGGAGAAAAAGAATACACCTATGCCATGACGCAGCTGCAGAAGGTGAACTTCCGTCTTCTCACCTGGGCCTGTTCTGGCTCGAAGTGGGGCTGTTCAACTAAATGTAATCCGACCTGGACACAAGCACATTGGACAACACACAGAAGATGCCACGAGGAAGATGTCACTGCCTAGGACAAGATGCTGGCTGGGAAGCGCCTGGTTCTGCTCCAATACACTGCTGGCTGGAACTGGTCTTGGCTGCACCGAAGTGCTCGTCGAGGCTGGAGAATAACAGCTGCTGTAGGACAGCGAGACGATGCTGGCTTGCTTTATGGCTGGCGAGCTGATCGATCCATCCACTCACGCACTCTAAGAGGTATCAGACGTTGGTAGAGTGGGCGTGCGTAGCGCTCAAGCAGAGGGCCGCCTAAGTCACACGTCTGCGAGCGAGACGATGCTACTCTTGCAACGATGCTGATTGGTTTGATGGGGGAGACTCTGATTGATTGATTGAAGATTAAGCCACCCAAAAGGTGGCACGGGCATGGATAGCCCGTAAGTGGTGGCCCTTTTGAGGCATTTCCAGTATCAAGAGCTGATACTAGAGATCTGTGGAGGTGCGACTGCACCCTGCGTGACGGGAGATGTCTCCCGTGGTGGGAGACTCCAATTCCAATGATATAAATAAATAAATATGTTTATTCAGGAAGGGTACATACATACAAGTAATGTTACATTAATGGATCGATATATAGATAGAGCTAGTACACACAATGCCTAAAGCCACTATTACGTAATGCGTTTCGGGCAGGAAAAACATTAATATCTAGAACTTAATACTAATTGAGCATAAAGAATAAAACGTGTTGAGAACAAATACAAATAAAGATAAAAAAAAGGGGGAACATGACTGAAAAAGCAGCACAAATACAATAGGTTGACAAACAGTGTTGATTAAAAAAAAAAATAACAGACATGGGTTGACAATAGAGGGGTAAGGTAGGTTACAGGGAATTTATTAGGTAGTGTTTAGTTTTTATCTTAAACTGGTTGAGAGAGGTACAGTCTTTAACATGGTTGGGAAGGTCATTCCACATTCTGGGCCCCTTGATTTGTAGAGCATTTCTAGTTTGATTAAGTCGTACTCTTGGAATATCAAAACTGTATTTATTTCTGGTGTGGTGCTCATGGGTTCTGTTACAACCTTCAATGAAGCTTTTGAGGTCAGGATTGGCATTACAGTTCAGCGTTTTATATATGTATAATACACAAGAGAGAATGTGCAGTGACTTAATATCTAACATATTCAGAAATTTGAGTAGGGGTACCGAGTGATGTCTGGGGCTAGAGTTGGATATTGTCCTAATAGCAGCTTTGTGTTGAGTAATTAGAGGACGTAAATGATTTTGGGTAGTAGAACCCCAAGCACAAATACCATAGTTGAGATATGGATAGATGAGGGAATAATAGAGAGTAACCAGGGCAGGGCGGGGTACATAATATCTGATCTTAGAAAGAATGCCAACAGTTTTTGAAACTTTTTTTTATATATTTAGAATGTGTCCCTGGAAATTCAGCTTGTGATCAATGAGAACGCTAAGGAATTGTCCATCTAATTTGTTACAAATTTGGGTATTGTTTATTTTGAGATTTATTTGATTAGAGGATTTATTGCCAAACAGAATATAGAAAGTTTTGTCAATGTTAAGGGTGAGTTTGTTGGCAGTTAGCCAAAGATGGACTTTATTTAGCTCAGTATTTAAAGTGGCATTTAGAGCAAGGGGGTCAGGACTGGAGTAAATTAAGGTTGTGTCGTCAGCAAATAGAATAGGTTTGAGGTGTTGGGAGGCATTTGGAAGGTCATTAATGAAGATGAGAAAGAGGAGAGGGCCAAGTATGCTGCCCTGAGGAACACCAATGTTGATGGGTAGGGTGGGATAAATTGAATTGTTCACAGAAACATACTGGAGCCTGTCAGTAAGGTAAGATTTGAGGTATTGTAGGGAGTGTCCTCTGACTCCATAATGATGTAATTTAATAAGAAGGTTTTGGTGGTCGACAGTGTCAAAAGCCTTACGCAGGTCCACAAATAACTCAACAGGGAACTCATTTTTATCAAGAGCTGCATGAATTAAGTTAATCATACTAATAAGTGCATCGTTAGTGCTTTTTTTGGGTCTGAAGCCATATTGGCAAGAGCTAAGCATATTGTGCTTGGCTAGATAAGAGTAAAGTTGCTTGTAGATTAGTTTTTCAAATATTTTTGATAAGTTAGGCAGGATTGAAATAGGTCTGTAGTTGTTAACATTTGTGGGATTACCACATTTGTGGACAGGCGTTACTCTCGCTTTTTTTTAGAACATCTGGAAAGGTTTGGAGTTCAAGTGACTTGTTGAAGAGCAATGCAATAGCAGGGGCTAAAGATCTGGAGGCTTTTTTGTAAATTAAAGTTGGTATCTCCTCAAGGGCACTAGACTTGGTTTTAAGGGAAAGGATTATCTCATTGACGTCAGTGGAATTATAGGCTTTAGGTACAGAGACTGTGGATAGTTACCTGTGAGATAGTCCTAAATATTACTACTGGAAGATGGAATATCATTTGCAATGGATGACCCAATGGAAGAGAAGAACCTATTGAACTCAATAGCAGAATCTGAGGCTGAAAGCTGACCATCGTTATTGGAAAGGAGTGTTGGTTTGTTATTTAAAGTCTTCTTTGATCCCAATATTTGTGAAATTGTGCTCCAAGTTTTTTTAATGTTTAATAATACAGGAGAAGATGCCCATTGGGGCGAGCATTGAAGTGGGGACAGCTGAAGAGAAGTCGGTGAGAGGAAATCCTGAAGTTGAAGAGAAAGTGCCAGGGCTTGACCCAGCTGTGTGTAAAAGAGTCGATGCTGTAGCAACCCCACATCTGGCTAGGCTGGGAGACGGGTCTGGAAGGCGGCAGTGGCAGGTTTTCTTTCCTCTTGGTGTGTGGAGTCTACGTCGGGTACCACCATCTCAAAACGAGCAAAATTAGGTCCCCATCCCCCTAAAGAGGGCAGCTGCCCTCAGTAGGTTTCTTTCTGCTTTCTTCTATTTTTTCTTGCTTCTAGTAGTCATTTGATGGTTTTCTTTGAACTGGGCGTAGTCTGGTGGGAAAAGGTCCTTAAACAGTGTGGTGTCGTCACATTCCAATAAGATTACTTCGTTCGGTACCTCGTAATTTCGGTTAGGATCGTTCACCATGCATTCTGCAAACTTCGTGTTGAATATTGTGCTGTTGAGGCGTCTGAATTCTGGAGATCCTATGGGGGTTTTGTCACGTTCCTCGTAGAGTACGGCGATTCTTGGAGATTTCACTGGCATTCACTGGATGAATGTGCTTCGGTGGCCTCCGGTGCTAGGGGTGGTGATTGTGCTTCTATTTCAACATAGGCATTCGAGTCATCAGAAGACGTGGTGTAGCTTGCAGGAGAAGTTGGTGGCAGTATCGTTTCATCTGATGTGGTCGCTGTTATCACTGGAGCAATAGGGTCCGGGTTGACAGGCGTCACTAGTGTGGGGTCGGACTCTGGTGGAGAGGAGCCATCGGTAAACATTACCTCTGGTATCACGAACGTTGGAAGGTTGTTCATCTTGTATAGTTCATTAAGTATTCTGTACCGTTGTAACGTACGTTTATATTACGTTGTTGGGTTGATTAGATACACAGTGTTTAGTGAGTTTCACATTTATTTAGTAGTCCTGGATACAGCAGTGTCGTAGACGTTGAGACGAAGCCTGGAGCAGAGCAGAGAGCTGAGTGAGGCCGGAGTCGTGGAGCTCTATGTGGGAGAGCGTGGCGGCTCGATTGAGAATTGTGAGTGTCTGAACTTGGGAAACGAGAGCTTGGCGGTTCGATGCGGTTGTAGTCTGCTGTCTGCTCTGTGTCGAAGCTGTAGCGTCTTGGGTCGATTAGGGCTGTACACGCCGAGTGCTACATTGTTGACTGTGGAAATTGAACTGTCTTCTATTCATTAAATCGTTGCTTATATGGTGATTACACCTCAGCTTCCTCCAACAAGGTGAGATGAGTATTACCTCTAATTGGGGAAAGGGTTGTAGCTTATTTATTTATTTATTTATTTATTTATTTATTTATTTATTTTATTTATATATATATATACAAGAAGGTACATTGGGTTTGTGAGAATACATTGGATAGTACAGTATTTACATTCTTGTAAAGCCACTAGTACGCGCAGCGTTTCGGGCAGGTCCTTAATCTAGCAGATAATTTTAAGTAGGTAATTTCAATCAGAATTGATAAATGATAAAGATACATTACAAGAGAAAAATGAGATGAGAGAGATAAGTAAGTATATTAAAGCACATTGTTATATTAAAGCTCTGATTGATTACATTGACAGCTTGATTAGTAATTTAAACAAGATTAATAGACACCATACAGCAGATTGACAGCACATATAAGACAGCAATGATCACAATGGTAAAGATGTTCAGATTGGGTACATAAAGATTGGGAGACTGGGTAGCAAAATATACAGATAAACAAGATTTATAAACACCATACAACAGATTGGCAGCACATATAAGAAAATAGCAATGATCACAATGGTAAAGATGTTCAAATTGGGAACATAAAGGATGGGAGATTGGGTAGCAATTGATACAGTGCAATTTTAAGGCAAAAAGTGAAAAACTATGAAGATGAAATTAGGTACTTTTATTATTGATTTTGAATGATGTAAAAGTTGGACAGCTTTTCAATTCAGTAGGGAGTGAGTTCCATAAACTGGGTCCCTTTATTTGCATAGAGTGTTTACACAGATTAAGTTTAACTCTGGGGATATCAAAGAGATATTTATTTCTGGTGTGGTGATAATGGGTCCTATTACATCTGTCCAGGAAGAGTTTCAGACAAGGATTTGCATTTAAGAACAGGGTTTTGTAAATGTAGTTGACACAAGAGAATTTGTGGAGTGAAATTATGTTTAGCATGTTTAGGGAGTTAAACAAGGGAGCTGTGTGTTGTCTGAAAGCAGAATTTGATATTATTCTGATAGCAGATTTTTGCTGGGTGATGATGGACTTGAGGTGGTTTGCAGTGGTTGAACCCCATGCACAGATACCATAGTTGAGATAGGGATAGATTAGTGCATAATATAGAGAGATGAGAGCAGAGTTAGGAACATAATATCTGATTTTGGAGAGTATACCAACTGTTTTAGAGACTTTCTTAGTTATGTGTTGTATGTGGGTACTGAAGTTGAGTCTCTTGTCTAGGAATATGCCAAGAAACTTTCCATCATTTTTATTGCTAATGTTTACATTGTCAATCTGAAGCTGAATTGCATTTGTAGATTTGCTTCCAAATATGGCCACTGCTTCGCAAGCGGGGATGTTTCTCATGGGGGAGAAAGAAACATTTGCGCAGCGCGTCCCGCGGCGTTGCGCGGGCAGTCTGGGGCCGTATAAATACGGGGGCACAGAGGGGCTCTGCCCTCACTCCGCCTGCCCCCGCCGCTGCCCTCGCAAAGCTGAGAGCTCCGTTGCGAAGTGTAACAGAGCTGCAACAGTGCTATCAGGGGTGGCTGGAGGCGGCGTGAGTGAGGACGGCTGGCTGGCTTGGTGTGGAGGTGGCGTCTGAGGCTGTGGGTATCCGGCGCGGGGACTGGTCAAGTCGTATACTGCAATTTCGGATACCGGGCTAGAAACAACTTCGTTCACTGAGAAGTTTGTACATACAAACCATTCCGTTCGTATATGCGCTGGTTTGTGTTCGCTGTTGTTCTCGTCTGAATAAATACATGGCTCTTGTTCATATAATTAGCGCTTCCATTATTAGAATTATTTATCTATTATTAGAATAACAAGGTGCAAACCATACCCCTTACAGTTGAAATCTATTTATTTATATAAAAGAAGGTACATTGGGTTGCGAGAGTACATAACATATATTAAGAGGTACATTGTAGCAAGATTTGAGATTAAAGGATTTAAGACTAACACGTTTAGAAACAAGGCAAATAACAATTTGTGACGCTAGTTACAAAATTATTAATATTATATATACATGTACACACTCATACATACATGTACATATATATATACGTATACATATATACATACACATACATATCTAATCACCTACACAAATACACACATCAATAATCTTTGTGTCACAAGTGATCAACAACAGTCACTATACAAGGCACTTTACATCTATGGTGAGTCACACAGTTACAAGTCTTGTTGCACCCCCACCCAACTGGGCGGCAGCTTTACAGTCAGGTCCATGCATTACCTACAGTAAGCAAATTTTGGATATTTCGCTAATATTTCGAGCAGCACATCATTATGAATGAAGTACTTACACATTTCTTGGACACTATTGATGGTGTTATCTCTAAATTCCGCGATTTTTTCACATTCCATTATATAATGACGCAAAGTATGCGAATAGTTCTGCTGACAGAGTTTACATTTAGTCAAATTTACATCAGCAGATGTTACAAACTCCCAGAGGAACTTGTAGCCGAGCCTAAGCCTAGCAGTGGTAACATCTTGAAGTCTGCTAACATTATTGGATGACCCATAGACGTGCGGTTCTTCCTGCATAATAGAATGATGATAGATGGAGTAACTGGTGTGAATTTCACTTTGCCTCAAGTCTCCGAAATTTAGTTGATGTTCCTGGGATATTGTTGCCCTCAGGCTGCTCAAAGGCAGTCCAAGTTTGTAATCAATTCGCAACAAGTTGTCCGTCACTGCCCTTTGATTCAGACGCTGTTATCATCCTTCTACGTCATTGTTGGTCCTCACCAGTCGTCTGAATGATCACCAGTTCCCCAATTCCCACACACTGTTGCACAGCCACATACTTTTTATGTAATGATTAATTGTGTCGTTAAGGGTGAACTGCTAGCCGACTTTTCTAATTCAGCAAACGCCTTACAATTATGTAGTACACACGTACCACATAAGTACGTGTGTGTTGCACACGTACACACACACACACACACACCTTGTCAAGCACAAGATGAAGCTTGAAAAAGTTTAGTGGTATGCCAATAGGCTAGTCCCAGGACTAAGAGGCATGAGTTACGAGGCAACCCGTTCTCGCAAATTTAATAAGTCAATATTGACTTATTAGTTGCGTGCATAGGTGACATACTAAACATATTAGTTTCCCTTGAAAAGCTTCATTGAAAACACCGACCTTACCTAACCTACTTAGTATGTTAAAATAAGCATCTTATAGCTTCGTAATTACAATTGTTACTTAACCTATTATAGGTATAGGTTAGGTAATAATTGTAATTACGAAGCAATAAGATGCTTATCTTAACATACTAAGAAGGTTAGGTAAGGTCGGTGTTTTCTATGAAGGTTTTCAAGGGAAACTATTATGTTAAGTATGTCACCTATGCACATATTTAATAAGTCAATATTGACTTATTAAATTTGTGAGAACGGGTTGCACGAGGACAGGCTGCGAGAAATGCACCTCATGACACTGGAAAACAGAAGAGTAAGGGGAGACATGATCACTACCTACAAAATTCTCAGAGCAATTGATAGGGTACATAAAGATAAACTGTTTAACAAAGGTGGTAGGCGAACAAGGGGACACAGGTGGAAACTTAGTACCCAAATGAGCCACTGGGATCTTAGAAAGAACTTTTTCAGTGTCAGAGTAGTTAATAGATGGAATGCATTAGGCAGTGATGTGGTGGAGGCTGACTCCATACACAGTTTCAAATGCAGATATGATAGAGCGCAGTAGGCTCAGGAATCTGTACATCAGTTGATTGCCAGTTGAGAGGTGGGACCAAAGAGCCAGAGCTCAACCCCCGCAACCACAACTAGGTGAGTATACACACAAACACACACACACACACACGTACACACACACACACAGTACCCCATTAAAAGGTTGATGCATAAGCTGGAGAAACAGGCAGGAGTAACTGGTAGGGCGCTCCAGTGTATAAGGGAGTACCTAAGCAATAGGAAGCAGAGAGTTACAGTGAGGGGTGAGACTTCAGAATGGCGTGAAGTCACCAGTGGAGTCCCACAGGGCTCTGTACTTGGCCCTATCCTGTTTCTGATATACGTAAATGATCTCCCAGAGGGTATAGACTCATTCCTCTCAATGTTGGCTGACGACGCCAAAATTACGAGAAGGATTAAGACAGAGGAGGACAGCTTGAGGCTTCAAGAAGACCTGGACAAGCTGTAGGAATGGTCGAACAAATGGCTGTTAGAGTTTAACCCCAAGCAAATGTAATGTAATGAAGATAGGGGTAGGAAGCAGGAGACCAGATACAAGGTATCACTTGGGAGATGAAATACTTCAAGAGTCAGAGAGAGAGAAAGACCTGGGGGTTGATATCACGCCAGACCTGTCCCCTGAAGCTCATATCAAGAGGATCACATCAGCAGCATATGCCAGGTTGGCTAACATAAGAACGGCCTTTAGAAACTTGTGTAAGGAATCTTTCAGAACATTATATACCACATATGTCAGACCAATCCTGGAGTATGCGGCTCCAGCATGGAGTCCATATCTAGTCAAGCATAAGACTAAACTGGAAAAGGTTCAAAGGTTTACCACCAGACTAGTACCCGAGCTGAGAGGTATGAGCTACGAGGAGAGACTACGGGAATTGAACCTCACTTCGTTGGAAGACAGAAGAGTTAGGGGGGACATGATCACCACATTTAATATTCTCAAGGGAATCGACAGGGTTGATAAAGACAGGCTATTTAACACAAGGGGCACACGCACTAGGGAACACAGGTGGAAACTGAGTGGCCAAATGAGCCACAGAGATATTAGAAAGAACTTTTTTAGTGTCAGAGTGGTTGAGAAATGGAATGCATTAGGAAGTAATGTGGTGGAGGCTGACTCCTTACACAGTTTCAAGTGTAGATATGATAGAGCCCAATAGGCTCAGGAACCTGTACACCTGTTGATTGACGGTTGAGAGGCGGGACCAAAGAGCCAGAGCTCAACCCCCGCAAGCACAACTAGGTGAGTACACAGACACAAAGATACACACACTAATGCCTCTATTCACCTTGCAGTAAATAGGAACCTGAAAGTCAGGAAGCTGCTAAAGGCTGCATCTTGGGGATGTGTGTGTGTGTTAGATAAAAATATATGTTGTTTAGATATGATGGAGGAAAAGAGGCCGAGAGTCGGTACATTAGACAACCGACGCTTAGAAAGGCGGGGTCCAAGAGCTAACAGCTAAATCTTGGAAATAATAAATTAAAATATTTAATACACACACATACATGTTTCACATGAATTTGGCTGAGGGCTGATGGCCCCGTCGACGGGGCAGGAAGTCGGCGGTTGATCAAAGGCCTCCCACATCCTCCACATACCTGAGTATTATTCCAGCTTAATTTTAAACGGAAGTAATGTCTTGGCATTTACGGCTTCAGCGGGTGGGCGGGTCCGTGGGTTTATTACACTATGAGTGAAAACAATCGCCTATTCTCTATTTTATATTGCCGCTTGTAGAGCTAGAAGCTGTTGCCTCTTGTGTACGTTGCACAAGGGGATTAATATCTGGATTAATATCTTTCAATATTTCCAGTATTTTTTAAGGTATCGCTTAAATACCGAAGATACTGTTATTGGACACCGTTTAATTGACAATGTCTCAACAACGCAGGCTGAAGATGTGCGTGGCTCCTGCTATTGCAATGATGCTCATTTGCTTTAAAATGATGCGCCTTAGTTGTCCCCTCTCTAACTTACCGTTCTAAATACCCCTTCTCCATCTCTCGCAAACATTCCCCCCTCATACATCTCCCCCCCTTTCCTCCTGTCCCCCTGTCCATCTTTGTCCCCCTGTTCCTCACTTTGTCCCCTTGCCCACATTTTCTGTCCTCTGTCCCCGATCCCTTTCCCCCTGTCCCTCTCTCTGTCCTCTGTCCCCCTGTCCCCCCCTTTCCATCTCTCTGTCCCCCTGTCCCTCTCTATCCCATTGTCCCTCTCTCTGTCCCCCTGTCTCTCTCTGTCCCTCTGTTCCTCTCTGTCCTCCTGTTCCTCTCTCTGTCCCCCTGTCACTCTCTGTCCCCCTGTTCCTCTATGTCCCCTGTCCATCTCTGTCCCCTGTCCTTCTCTCTGTCCCCCTGCCCACTCTTTCTGTCCGCTGTCCTTCATCTGCCCCCCTCCCTTTCCTCCAGTCCCCCTATCCATCTCTGTCCCCTTGTCCCTGTCTCTGTTCCCCTGTCCCTATCTCTGCCCCCTGTCCCTCTCTTTGTCCCCCTGTCCGCCCTTTCTGTCCCCCTGTTCCTGTCCCTGTCCTCTGTTTGTCCCTGTCCCTCCCTCTGTCCCCCTGCCCACTCTTTCTATCCCCTGTCTCTCCTCTGTCCCCTCTCTCTTGGTCTCCTGCCCCCCTCTCCTCCCTCTGTCCCCCTCTCTGTCCCTGTCTCAATGCCCCCCACCCTCTGTTCCCCCGTCCCTCCTCTGGCCCTGTCCGTCTGTCCCTGTCCCTTTGCTCCTGTCCCTGTCCCTCTGTCTCTGCCTCTCCTCGTTTCTGCCATTCTCTGTGTCAGCTTATCTCTCTGTCTCTTTCCTCGCTCTATCTCTGTCATTATCTCACTGACTTTGCATATCCTTATCTATCCGTCTCTTTCTCTCTCTCTCTCTCTCTCTCTCTCTCTCTCTCTCTCTCTCTCTCTCTCTCTCTCTCTCTCTCTCTCTCTCTCTCTCTCTCTCTCCTCTCTCTCTCTCTCTCTCTCTCTCTCTCTCTCTCTCTCTCTCTCTCTCTCTCTCTCTCTCTCTCTCTCTCTCTCCTTCTCTCTCTCTCTCTCTCCTTCTCTCTCTCTCTCTCTCTCTCTCTCTCTCTCTCTCTCTCTCTCTCTCTCTCTCTCTCTCTCTCTCTCTCTCTCTCTCTCCTTCTCTCTCTCTCTCTCTCTCCTTCTCTCTCTCTCTCTCTCTCTCTCTCTCTCTCTCTCTCTCTCTCTCTCTCTCTCTCTCTCTCCTTACATACATACATACATTTATTTAACACATGTGGTACACGCACAAGGGAACATAGGTGGAAGCTGAGTACCCAAATGAGCCACAGAGAGATTATAGAAAGAACTTTTCAGTGTCAGAGTAGTTAATAAATGGAATGCATTAGGCAGTAATGTGGTGGAGGCTGACTCCATGCACAGTTTCAAATGTAGATATGACAGAGCCCAGTAGGCTCAGGAATCTATACATCAGTTATTGACGGTTGAGAGGCGGGACCAAAGAGCCAAAGTTCAACCCCCGCAACCACAACTAGGTTAGTACATACATACATACATACATACATACATACATACATACATACATACATGCATACATGCATACATACATACATACATACATACATACATACATACATACATACATACATACATAAGATATAAAACAGTGGAGGATTCCCAAGTAGAACAATCAACCACAATGCCCATTACCCCTTTACCCTGTTGTCCTTAACTACACAACTATACAAGAGTCATTAACACGTGTAATGGCTGATCCCCCATCACGATAGCATGGGGAACAATTGCCTGACCCGCAGTCCGTCTTGCTCCTCAAATAATTTTCGGGTTAACATGAAAACGTCTCTCGAGTTTATCTCTCTAATGTTGTTTTCCCATCTTTCATTTTATCACCTTAGTACCTTTATTATGCCCCAATTACTCATCCATTGAGCGGTAGTTAAACTGAACCCAAATTTAATAAAGTTTCTTTCGCTAAGCTAGCTACAGTCTTGATAAAGTCAGATATATTGTTTGTTAACACATTTCTTAACAATGAACAGTCAGTTTTATCATGCTAACATATCCTAACACAACGAGTGAGAGTATTAACTGGTCTAATTATTTTATTAGACCAGTATATATTATTAGATTATACTGGTATAATTATATATATATAATTATATATATATGTGTATATATATATATATATATATATATATATATATATATATATATATATATATATATATATATATATATATATATATATATATATGCGAACAAGCCTGAATGGTCCCCAGGACTATATGCGAATGAAAACTCACACCCCAGAAGTGACTCGAACCCATACTCGGCCAACAGAAGTGACCATACTCGGCCATACAGAAGTGACTCGAACCCATGCGTTGCTTCTGGGAGTATGGGTTCGAGTCACTTCTGGGGTGTGAGTTTTCATTCGCATATAGTCCTGGGGACCATTCAGGCTTGTTCGCATTTGTGTTCCTCACGTGTGCCCCAAAGAATGAGGTGATTTGGTGAAATGCTATGCCCAAGATTACCATCCGAGTTGCCGTCGGGGAAGTGGCTCAAATAGCCTCGGCTATCACTTCCTTTTGACGGCCGTGATGGTCAAGCGGATTAAGGCGCCCTGTAGTTACCAGTTGCGTTGCTTCTGGGAGTATGGGTTCGAGTCACTTCTGGGGTGTGAGTTTTCATTCATATATATATATATATATATATATATATATATATATATATATATATATATATATATATATATATATATATATATATATATATATACACGGGAAGGGAGTACCACCTCTGGCTGGAAGAAGGGGGACCCATAGCCTCGGAGGAAACCACACATAACGCATTGGAGGGAATGTAGGTCCCCTCCAATACAGTTTCTGTGTGCTTTTCTCCTACCACCCCCTTCCCTTTTTTTTTTTTCCTTTATTGTGTATTTAAAGGTTACAAAACATACAAGACAAATGCCTAAAGGTTATGGATCTCTTGAAGCTCCTCCGCTTCTGGACAGGAACCTAGGACGCAGCAAGCATTTCCCCTCTGGATCGCCACACTGAGACGCTGAAACAAAAAACTGGAAGCCCTTGGGTCTCTGGTGACGTCAATGAGCTTGGAACCCAATTCCTTGAGAAATCCCAAGGCACTCTTGCCCCATGGGCCATGCGTCTCAGACGCTATGGGAACAAAGAGGTATTGACCTTCCAGTCGCCTGTACTTGAGTGATTTTGCTGTTTCCCTGTGGTTGGCCGCCCCACCTGCTTGATCAGCTCCGAAGTGTACATAGGTGTCAGCCAGGGTGGATACACATGTGTAGTCCCACACCAACTGTCTACCCTCCTTCCATGAGTATATGGTGATGCCATCAGGGCGAAGTGCGGGGAAATCCGGGTTTTGGACCCCTAGGATGTGAGGTTCTCTCTCCGCTGGGCACCCAGCTGAGACGAGGCTTCTCTTGATGATGTCATTGACCTCGCTGTGTCTTGCATGCCAGCCCTTTGTGCTTCCGCAATGCAACCCATGCAGTCCGTATTGGTCTGCTTCCACCCTGTTGCAAATACACTTGTATTCAGTGTGAATTGGGGCACCAAGGCGGAGGGCCACTGCTACACGAAGGGATTCTGGATCTAGGCGCGTGCCCATTGCTGACATGGGTACTGCCAGGAGGAAGTCTCCTGCATGGGGGGCACGCACTGCTCTGAGGCGGGCTTTCTCCTTGTCTGATGTTGCGGCGCTGAGCATGGCATCAGCTACTTTTTCCACTAGAGGGTGGTCCCAGCCGGACTGTTTGTGTTGTTTTGTTGGCTCTATAATGGTGGCTGGGGCTGCAAGAACATCCCACTGATTTGAACATTCAGTGAAAGCAGGATCGTGTATTCCTGCTGAATCTCTCAGGGTTGCAGGTAAAATATCTCTGACGAGGTCGTGCGATGCATGAGAGGAGGAAAGGAAGGCTGGTAGAGCAATTTGGGAGGCTGTGCGGACACCAAGGCCGCCGAATCTTACAGGAAGGGTTGCTTGCTCCCACTGAGAGTCGTCCAATGGCAGGTTCAGGACTTTCACCAGCATGGACCTCAGAAGGGTGTCATACACATTTAACTTAGGGCTGCTGTAGGATGGAGAACATCTCAGAAAGTAGGTCAACTTAGGGAGAGACAGGCATCTTGTAAGGAGAAAGAGAGCATCATGGGCATCAATCTTGTCAATCCTGTCCAGCATTCTCTTTAAGTCAGTGATTTTTGCAGCCAGGACCTCCTCGATTGCTCGTGGGCCAATGGGGGCACCCAGGAGAGTGCAGTCCGGTGGCTCGACAATGAGAATGTCTGGAAGAACATTTTGTATTTGCCCAGTGATGTCTGGGTTGCGGGAGATTATTTCACATTTGGATGCATTGAGAGTGAGGCCTAAGGCTGCTCCCTGCTCCTGGATTTTCCTTATATCCTCCAAAATGGTTTCCGGAGTTCCAGCTAGAGTGCCATCATCCAGGTACCAGATGTTTAGCTCGCTTGTCAGACTATCAGTGACCTCTTTGATAGCTAGGCAGAAAAGGAGGGGGGCTAAGGGGTCACCTTGTTGGACACCTTCACAGGAGTTTATTTCATGCTCCCCAAAAAGAAGCTTAGAGTCCCCACTGTAGCACGATCGGATGAATGGGTAAAGGGGACGGAAATGGTTGTGTACAGCCCTGAGGACAGCGTCTCGTCTGACTTGATTGAAGGCATTTTTGAAGTCAAGCTTTACTAGTGCCTTCTGGTCCGGGAGATCAGCAATGTAAGCCCGCGCTGCATGTGCTGCAGCTTCACAACCTAGGGGAATCCCAAACCCGAGCTGATGAGGTTTCAGCAAGGTGGCTGCTTCCTGGCTGATAGATCTCACTGCAGCCTTAGCTACAAGGCGTCGGAGGGTGTTGCCAACGGCAATGGGCCTGATACCCCTATCCTTCTTCTTTAGAGCACAGAGTGCTGCTCCATAAAAGACAGGCCTGATGTCCTCAGGGACGCTGCCAGCCAAACACATGTTGGAGAATCTGGTAAGTTCCACTAGAAGGTCCTTTGCAGCATCTCCAAGCACCGGGTTCAGCATTTGTTTGATGTGCTGGGGTCTTAGGCCTGTAAAGCCCCCTGCTGAACCTGTTGGGAAAGACATGGCTGCTTTGTACACCTCAGATTCTCGAACAGTCAAGGGTTCTATGCCAGCATTGTTTTCCTGGGGATCCCTACTGCTGTCGGGGGCTCTGGGTGGGTGTTTGTCTTGAAGAGCCTCTGCTGTCGTGGCGTTCCTGGGGGCAATAGTGTCATCGCTGGTCATGATTCTGATGGCACCTGTGGTATTGCCCTCTTCTATTTTCCTGGTGATCTGTGCTCTCATTTTGTGGTTCTCAGATGAGTTATTGTTGGTGGTCCTGCGGCTGGTGTTCTTGGCACGAGGGGGGAGGCGGACCAGGTTGTCTGCTCTGGGGAATTCATTAAGTGCCCTGATTACAGAGGTTGCTAATGACCTGTCTCTCCTGGGCGGTAATGATAGGCATGCATTCCCAAATAGAAGGAGATTGTGCCACGATCCAGAGGTTCTGGGAGCATTGTTGACCTTTGTCAGCAGACTGGTGAGTTTGGCTGCTGCTTGATGACGGGCAGCCTTGGGGATGTGGGGCAAGGTCCTGGTGGACGTCGCTTTGACTGCTTCAAGCAGATTATCTGCTGAAATGAAATTGAGGGAGGTATTGTTCCTCGCTCCTGCAGCAGGTTGTCCATCGTCACTGCCCCGGGGCAGGCGCCTAGACCCTAGACAACCACCTGAATTGAGAGAATGATAGCGGACAGTTCCATTTGAATTGAGACGATACCGTCTGTCACACACTTGACAGTTTCCTCTTGGGTGGCCATCTTCTTGGCTGGAAAGAGGCTGTGTGTCAGGTGCGACATGCGCCATGCCTAGATGTGATGACGCCTGGCTGCCCGCTGAGTGCACCCTCTCCTTCCCAGGTGGAGAGTAACACGGCAAGCATTACCCTCCTGGGGGGGGGGTTGGGCATGGCCTGGGCACCGTGTGTGGGTAGGCTGTGTGTTGATGGGCGGCTGGCTGGGTCGGGCGCAGGTAGCGGGGTGGGGGAAGATGGCGGGCGGGGGTGGTGAAGGGGGGGCACGCGAGGGAGGCCGCCGTCACACTTGTTACACACTATCAACACTCGGGGAAATCACTAGTGCACTTTGTTTTTAACACTACACTCACCGATTTGCTTATGAACGCACTAACTTTCCACTAACATCACTGTAGGCAGCTCGAGAGCCTCCCCCATCACTCCCCCCGTACCCCCCCTGGGGGCTGGTGGGTGGCGGCACTGAGACGGCGGCGCCCCTCCCCTCACCCTCACCCATACACTGTACCTGCCTCGCCATACACAAAGCTTAGACAACGCACCTTTCAACGTTCATAGTGTTGGAATGAAGGAGATACGGTTCTTCTTGTCACCCCCGGGGCCTTCAGCAGGTATTCATACCTACACAGGTCAAGTCTTGGCTGGCTCAGGCATCGTGATCCTCGTTGAAATTGGTTCAAGTGTAGGACCTTGCTCACCACGTGTCCGTCCCCCTCCTCCCTCTCTCTCTCACATATATATATATATATATATATATATGTGTACATGTATGTATGAGTGTGTGTACATGTGTATACAACATTAATAATTTTGTAACTAGCGTCAAACATTGTTGTTTGCTTAGCTAAACGAACTAGAGGGTTCAGTTCCTGAACCGATTATGTGCCTCTGTAATCCTTTACACCACCGCCCACGGGATGGGTATGGGGTGCATAATAAAGAAAGAAATAGAAGAAATTGAAATTTCATAATACGGTTATTGACATTCAATAATAGTAAGATCAAGCAATGAGGACCAAATGGGAGACCAGTGATCAGATGAATATTACAGACTCAAGGGTAGCCTTCTCTTCTTGTATAGAAATGAAAAAATAAATTCGTTTGTTTAATTCTAATGCTTGTAGGCGAGAACAGTTGTGAACGCCAGCTAGCGCACAAGTACATGAGCGCCCAAAATACTTTTACACAAAAGACATGTACAGACAGGCGTGTGGCTTCTGACTTCTTTTTTATTGATTAATATTAAATATTAGGCGCTTACCTATAATAGTTATCATTTTATACAAGTATAACTCTCACATAATAAATATAAAAGGAGTTTATCCAAAAACTGACAGAAGTGTTGTGTTTTGTGCGTTGTATCGTGTTTGTGGGCATTCGGGTGTGTTGTGTTTACGCTGGCGGGCAGCGTCCTTACCAACTCCGGATTATGTCTATTACATCACTAAACTTCATTTAATAACTATATGCCTGTTAAATAGAACATTTTAATTGTTAATAGCATTATATTGTCGTTTTAATATGGAACACGTACACATATGCGAAACGTCGAAAGCTGGTGTCCGAAGTGGTAAAAATATTAGTGTGCGATGTTGTCAATGTACGGAGTGTCTTGTATCCTTGTTGACGGGGGGAGAGTCGGTACCCCCCACGGCGGCCACCGAGGGGGAGATAGCTGAACTAATCATGTTGTTAGCCTGGCTAGTAGGGTTATTCTTGTTAGGTGTGCTATCTTTCTTAAGGGTCTTACTGGTCTTACTTTGCATGATAGCAGGATAAATGTAGGCAGGAACAAATAGGGATGACTCGTTGATAGGCAGCAGTGAACGTCGGGTACAGCTTCCTAGCTCCAGGGAGCAACACTAGCGAGGTTGAAAAGAGAGAATTACGGGTTGGTCTTGTTGGTTTTTCAATCACATTTGGGTCACTTTGTACTTAGCTGCCTTCGGGTGATGCTACATCATTTGTTTGTAGCCGAGAGCTCCAGAATCAGCTGATAAAAGAGGAGGGAGGGCAGGGCCGACAGGTGTTGTTGACGTTCGTTCGTGAAGTTTGTGTGAAGGTTTTCTCTCTCGGATGTTGGGAGAAGCGTCAAGGCTTGAGTGTTGTTTCTTAGAGTTAGACTTGATGTGAGCACTTGGCGGTCAGTGGTGGTGCTTCTTCTTTATGATAGGTGCAGTTTGTGTCAAGGTTTTCCCTTAATGCTCGTGCTGGACATCACCGGCAGGCGCTGCTAAAATGGCGGCGGTTGTTTACCCTCTCATCACCTGAGCGTTCCAATGTTTTGGTCTGGTTCCACATATCATTTTTCCAACATCTCATTTTTGTTTATATCTAGTCATTTAAAATTAACACTTGTATTTATATCATGTTTTTGAATCAAAGAATGTACTTGGAATTGTTTCTTTAAACATAATGCCACACTATTATACTTTTTGAAGGAAACAGCTCTCCCATAGTGGATGTGTTCTGAACCTTAATGGAATCTGACCCATGTATCAATCGGGTCAACCCTTGTGTGGCGTTTCCAAAATGGTTGCCCATGTTGAAAACAGGATCTGTATGTCAAAACATTTCCAGGACAATATTTAAAGTAAAACCGAAGTTATTTGTCAAAAGGGTCGCCCATGTTAGAATCGGTGAACGCCCTAGTAATATTGTTGAAAACATCTTAATAACTTATTAAACCAAAGGTCTTTTTATGTCAGAAGAACGGCAGAAACTGGATCTATATATGAAAACTCTTTCAGGACAAAATGTAAAGTAAAACTAAAGATATTTGTAGTTGTATAAAAGTTGCATTTTTCATCGGTCGTAGAGAACATAAGAACAAAGGCAACTGCAGAAGGCCTATTGGCCCATACGAGGTTTTTAGTTTAGTTCATTTATTATGCACCCCATACCCATCTTGTGGGCGGTAGTGGAAAGGGTTACAGAGGCACATAATGGGCTCAGGGACTGAACCCCACAATTCATTTAGCTAAGCAAGTTACAATCTTGATGAGCTAGTTACAAAACTCAATATAAGTCATCACATCAACAATGGGTTCGAGATCGACCTCAAGTACAGGTTCTAAATTAAGCAACTGACATATGTGGAGAGCTAGTGTCACAAGTTATATGTTTGTCCTGCACACCGCCCCCCATCCAGTGGGAAGCGGTGGATAGGTTACAATCACTTAGTTACTACCTACAGTTAGCAAACTGGGGATATTTGGCTAAAATTTCTGGTAGCAGATCATTTTGAATGAAATACTGACACATCGCTGGAACATTGGTTATAGAATTGTCTCTAAATTCACGTATCTTTTCGCACTCCATCACATAGTGACGGAGGGTGTGCGAATAATTTTGTTGACACAGTTTACATTTGGTCAGCAGCTCCTATTTATAACCACCCAATCCCACTCCAATATACATGTCCAACCCATGATTGAAACAATCGAGGGACCCCACCTCCACAATGTTACGCGGCAATTGGTTCCACAAATCAACAACCCTGTTACTGAACCAGTATTTACCCAAGTCTTTCCTAAATCTAAACTTATCCAATTTATACCCATTGTGTCGTGTTCTGTCTTGTGTTGATACTTTTAATACCCTATTAATGGATGAATGTAGATAATGGAGAACTATTAGCTGAATATCAAATAAATGGATTTAAACTATTTCACACAGATAGATATATTAGACGAGGAGGTGGAGTAGCCATATATGTTAGGGACAATTTTAAATGTAGTCTCAAAGAGGGAATCAAAACTGAGCGACACACAGAAACTATTTGGATAGAATTAAACGAAAAAGCTAATAATATTATAATAGGAGTTATATATAGGCCACCAAATTTAGTCAGAATGGAAGCAAAGCACCTATGGGATGAATTATCTAGAGCATCTAGATCTAACAGTATTTATGTCATGGGTGACTTTAATTTTAGCGGAATAAACTGGTTGAACAAAACAGGGAATAGTGAAGCAGAAGATTTTCTAGAATTAATTGACGATTGCTTTCTTACGCAACACATTAGGGAACCAACACGGGAAAATAATATTTTAGATTTAGTGTTAACTAACAGGGAAACACAAATTAATGACATCGAAATAGGGAGTGAGCTAGGGAACAGTGATCACAAAGAAATCAGATTTAGCCTAGAATGGAATAGACCAGTAGGAGAAAATTCTGTTAAAGTGCCAGATTTTCGAAAAGCTGATTTTAATAGCCTAAGAAACTTTTTGGGTCAAATTGATTGGAAAGTCTTGGGTATGGGGTGTGGGATGGTCTTGGAGGGAGACATGAACCAAGCGATAGGTGACTTAAATGGGGATTTCGATGTGGATTCAATATATAACTTATTTAAGAATATTCTAAACAAAGCACAGGAACGTAGTATACCATACAAATTGAATAGATCGTATACTAATGACCCAAAGTGGATAACAAAGAATTTGAAGAACCTTATAGGTAAAAAGAGAGCTTGGTACAAAAGGATTAAAAATGGGGAGGTCACTTTAGAACAGGAATTCGTACAACTGGTTAGAAATGTTAAAAAAGAGATAAGGAAAGCAAAAAGAAACTATGAAGTTCGCATAGCAGGGCAAGCAAAGACAAATCCTAAAGGGTTTTTTCAGTTATATCGTACTAAGACTAGGGAAAGGATAGGTCCATTAAAAACTGAGACAGGTCAAATAACAGATAGTGATGAAGAGATGAGTAGTATTTTTAATAAATACTTTGTATCTGTATTTACTAAAGAGGAACTTAACAATATGCCTTCAGCCGAACAAGTCTATGTGGGTTGGGACGAGGACAGGTTGACGAGTTTAGCAGTTACCAGGGAGGATGTTCTTAAACAAATAGTAAAACTAAAACCAAACAAATCCCCAGGGCCGGATGAAGTGTTTGCCAGGGTGCTTAAAGAATGCAAAGAGGAGCTTTGTGACTCACTGTCAACCATATTTAATAAATCAATAGAGTCAGGCAGAGTGCCACAGTTTTCGAAAGTTGCTAATGTGATACCAGTTTTTAAGAAAGGAGATAGATCACTTGCGTCTAACTATCGACCAATTAGCCTAACGTCTATTGTGGGAAAGTTACTCGAATCTATAATAGCAAATAAAATTCGTCTTCATCTTGAAAAACATAAATTACTAATTGAGTCGCAACATGGTTTTATAAATGGCCGTTCATGTTTAACAAATTTGTTATCATTTTATTCTAGCATAGTTGAGGCAGTTGATAGTGGTAAGGATTGTGATGTTGTGTACCTTGACTTTAGCAAAGCTTTTGATACAGTGCCACATGAAAGACTGATTAAAAAGATAGGGTCTCATGGTATTGGGGGTGCTATATTAAACACTTTCGCGCTATCTGGAGTGCCGGCGCGTTCGGTTTCGTCTAACGTAAACGCATAGTGGACATAAAGTTATGTCAACTTTTAAAATATTTGTATAAAATTCAATTTTAATCCGATTTCATTGGGGTTTGTTTCAAACGACGCGCCATGAAGTTCTCTTTCTCACCACTAGGCCGCCTGGCGCGTCGGCCTACCCGGTCACGTGACGGGCCCATTGTTTTCGTGTCACGTGTCGTGAGTCGATCACGCTCCCCTCACGCGCCAAACTCGAGCATTTTTACCCGTTTCCGTGTGGATTATACCCAATTACTTCATCAAAAATGGATCAAGGTCAAGGCCCAAGCACTTCTACGCCCAAGGAAGCCTCCAAGTCATCGAGAGTGGACAAAATAACCCAAATTTTTATGAAGTAGAGCGGAGTGAAGCTCACACCAACGAAAATTCCATGCCTTGTGGAGGATTTATCAGAAGCTGAAGGTGATGTAGAGGTATTGGAGGAAGATTTTGGAATCCACAACGATTATAGTGTACCTAGAGCTAGAGGGAATGATACAGCAACGAGTGATGAGGAGTGATCATGAAAGGTGTGAACCACTTCGATCAAATGGTTAAATATTACCATTTTACCAGGAAAACTCACAAGTGGACCAAAAAGATTACCTTTTATTTCCTGCAAATGGCATTGCATAATGCCTATGTTTTGTACAAATACAACACAACTGATCGAAAAAAGCTAACATTGCTACAGTTCCACGAAGTGGCAATCTGGGCCCTATTGCACTGGGACACAGAGGAGCAGCCTAAAACAACATCATCATCTCAACACTTGCGGCACGCTCCAGACATAAATGATGACACAGCTCCTGCCAATGCTGACGCCATGCCAACTCCCGGACCATCTGGTGTGAGGAGGCCTTTGTTCACTACACCACCTCAAGATGAAGCAGACAACGAATCTGAACCCGACATGTCTGCCACACTGCCAGTTGACGAAACTGTTTTGTCAGATGAATCTGACTCTCCTGCAACTCTTGTTACACCTCCAGCGAGAGGATCTGGCCGCCCTATTGTTGATTCAGAAAATCGCATGAACTACAAACTGAAACATGAAATTTACAGACTGCCCAAACGTCTCAAGTGTCATGCATGCGCACGGTCCGGTAAAAGGAAGGACACGAACTATGGATGCAAGACCTGTGGTGTTGCACTCTGTGTTGTTCCCTGCTACACCAATTACCACCGGAAACAGGTGTATTGGGTGGTGAAGAAGTAACCACCCGCAACAGCTTCACTCCACCTACAAACCATCTGTTGAGCAACTTCAGGAATGAAGAACCTGAAGAAGGTGGAGTGAAGAACAAATGCTCAACTTACTGTTCCACAACCAGCCTTCCCTTGGTAAGTACACCTATTTGGTCCAAGTTTGTGTAGTATAATTTAGCTCATAGAACATTCTATTGCGAAAACATTGCCACAAAAATGAATGACATACATACAATAATAATATCAGAACAGTGAAATAAGTATTTATGCCAATATGGCTTCAGACCCAAAAAAAAGCACTAACGATGCACTTATTAGTATGCTTAACTCGATTCATACAGCTCTTGATAAAAATGAGTTCCCTGTTGGGTTGTTTGTGGACCTGCGTAAAGCTTTTGATACTGTCAACCACCAAAACCTTCTTCTTAAATTACATCATTATGGAGTCAGAGGACACTCCCTACAATACCTCAAATCCTACCTTACTGACAGGCTCCAATATGTTTCTGTGAATAATACAATTTCTCCCACCCTACCCATCAACATTGGTGTTCCCCAGGGCAGCATACTTGGCCCTCTCCTCTTTCTCATCTACATTAATGACCTTCCAAATGCCTCCCAACACCTCAAACCAATTCTATTTGCTGACGACACAACCTTCATTTACTCCAGTCCTGATCCCCTTGCTCTAAATGCCACAGTAAATACTGAGCTAAATAAAGCCCATCTGTGGCTAACTGCCAACAAACTCACCCTTAACATTGACAAAACCTTCTATATTCTGTTTGGCAATAAATCCTCTAATCAAATAAATCTCAAAATAAACAATACCCAAATTTGTAACAAATTAGATGGCAAATTCCTTGGCATTCTCATTGACCACAAGCTTAATTTCCAGGGACACATTCTAAACATATCAAAAAAAGTTTCAAAAACTGTGGGCATTCTTTCTAAGATCAGATATTATGTACCACGCCCTGCCCTGGTGACTCTCTATTACTCCCTTATCTATCCATATCTCAACTATGGTATTTGTGCTTGGGGCTCTACTACCCAAAATCACTTACGTCCTCTAATTACTCAACACAAAGCTGCTATTAGGACAATATCCAATTCTGGCCCCAGACATCACTCGGTACCCCTACTTAAATCTCTGAATATGTTAGACATTAAGTCACTGCACATTCTCTCATGTGTATTATACATATATAAAACGCTAAACTATAATGTTAATCCTGATCTCAAAAGCTTCATAGAAGGTTGTATCAGAACCCATGAGCATCACACCAGAAATAAATACAGTTTTGATATTCCTAGAGTACGACTTAATCAAACTAGAAATGCTCTACAAATCAAGGGGCCCAGAATGTGGAATGACCTTCCCAACCATGTTAAAGACTGTACCTCTCTCAACCAGTTTAAGTTTAAGTTAAAAGCGAAGCTATACCTAATAAATTCCCTGTAACCTACCTTACCCTTCTATTGTCAACCAATGTCTGTTTTTTTCTTTAAAGAGCGCTGTTTGTCGACATAATTGTATTTGTGCTGCTTTTTCATCTATGTTTTCATTTCTTGTTTTCATTCTACTCATTATGCTCAATTAGTATTAAGCTTGTCATTTAAGTTTATCATGCCCGAAACGCTTTGCGTAATAGTGGCTTTAGGCATTGTATGTACTAGCTCTACCTATAAGTCAAACAATCCTTGTAAATATTTATTGTATGTATGTACCTTACCTAAATAAAATTGTATTGTATTGTATTGTATTGTATAAACTTTCAAAGCAACGTTTCCCACGTGTCGTCTGGTCCCTGTTATCTGGTAACAGTGCGCCCACTTCCCACACTCTTGCGGGTGGGCCGGGACCATTATTATACGATTATATTCATATCACCGTGTTGGGAATTTTATTGGGAGTCCATTGATACCAAAATTAAGGCTGTAGGACAATTGTAGAGGTGATAATAATCCCAAGAGTAAAAACATTTTGTTGCTGTTGAGCGCTCACGGCGACTCATCTTCGTAGTTATTTATTTCATACTGGTATCTCTATAGCTTTCGTGACTTTTTTTACTGATGTTCTTCTAGAGAATTTTATTGCGAACACGTTGATACCAAAATGAAATACGTAGCATGAAAACTAAGGTCAGAAAAGTAAAAAGAGTATACACATTTTTGTTTTTACGCTTAAGCCATAAAAACGCCGCGCTCACATACGGTTGGCTGAGTGACCTTCGCCGAGAGCGCGAAAGTGTTAAGCTGGATTAGGGCATGGCTATACCAAAGGAAACAGAGAGTTAGTATAAATGGAATCAAGTCAGAGTGGGAAAATGTTGTAAGTGGAGTGCCTCAAGGCTCAGTCCTGGGACCTCTGTTGTTTATAATATATATAAATGATTTAGATTCAGGTTTGAGTAGCAACATTTGCCGATGATACGAAAATCGGTAGGGAAATTAATTCGGAGGAGGACTCACTATCACTTCAAGTTGATCTAGATAGGGTTTTGAAATGGTCAAAGGATTGGCAGATGCAGTTTAATGCTGATAAATGTAAAGTTCTGAGGTTAGGTAATGATGATAGAGTTACAAGATACGAGCTAGATGGTGTTGAGATTGCGAAGTCGGATTGCGAAAGGGATCTGGGAGTTATGATTAGTAAGAATTTAAAACAAAAGGATCAATGCATAAATGTTCGTAATAAGGCAAATCGGACACTTGGATTTATTAATCGCAGCGTTAGTAACAAGACACCTGGTGTGGTTCATAAGCTATATCTTGCTCTAGTTAGGCCCCATTTAGATTATGCAGTTCAGTTTTGGTCGCCATATTATAGAATGGATATAAATTCACTTGAACGTGTCCAGCGTAGGATGACTAAGTTAATTCCCCAAATTAGAAATCTTTCATATGAAGAAAGATTAACAAAGCTTCAGTTGCATTCACTGGAAAGGCGAAGAGTTAGGGGTGACATGATAGAGGTTTACAAGTGGGTGAATGGACATAACAAAGGGGATATTAATAGGGTATTAAAAGTTTCAACACAAGACAGAACACGAAACAATGGGTATAAATTGGATAAGTTTAGATTTAGGAAAGACTTGGGTAAATACTGGTTCAGTAACAGGGTTGTTGATTTGTGGAACCAAATACCGCGTAACGTGCTGGAGGTGGGGTCCCTCGATTGTTTCAAGCGCGGGTTGGATAAGTATATACAATACAATACAATACAATACAATTTTATACAATACAATTTTATTTAGGTAAAGTACATACATACAATAAATATTTACAAGGATTGTTTGACTTATAGGTAGAGCTAGTACATACAATGCCTAAAGCCACTATTACGCAAAGCGTTTCGGGCATATGAGTGGGATTGGGTGGTTATAAATAGGAGCTGCCTCGTATGGGCCAATACAATACAATACAATACAATACAATACAATACAATTTTATTTAGGTAAGGTACATACATACAATAAATTTTTACAAGGATTGGTTGACTTATAGGTAGAGCTAGTACATACAATGCCTAAAGCCATTATTACGCAAAGCGTTTCGGGCATGATAAACTTAAATGACAAGCTTAATACTAATTGAGCATAATGAGTAGAATGAAAACAAGAAATGAAAACATAGATGAAAAAGCAGCACAAATACAATTATGTCGACAAACAGCGCTCTTTAAAGAAAAAAACAGTTTTTTTTGTCAAATAGGCCTTCTGCAGTTGCCTTTGTTCTTATGTTCTTAATATCCCCTTTGTTATGTCCATTCCCAATTTCCCTTTCTTTCCTTGTTTTTCCTGCAATCAGCTTGTTTTATGCAGACAAGTATAGACCCAGAACTTAACCTCTTATTCACTATATATGACAATAATCACTTTAATGATCTAAATTGCAGATATTTTGCAGCACATGATGTAAACAATGTATTAACTCATAATCACAATATCTCTGTAATCAATTTGAATGTTAGATCCCTAGGTAAACACTTCGATGATGTTAGTGCCTTGATTGAAGCTATTGACAACAAATTCTCTTTTATTATACTTACTGAAACATGGTTGAAAGAGGATACTACTCAACTCTTTAACATGCCTAACTACTCAGCAATTCACAACTGTCGTCAACTTCAGAGAGGTGGTTGCACTGCTCTTTACTACCACCAAGAACTAACATGCTTAAAAGAAATTAGATTGAAAGAAAAAAATTTGCAGTCTCCGTGGTGTAGTGGTAAGACACTCGCCTGGCGTTCCGCGAGCGCTATGTCATGGGTTCGTATCCTGGCCGGGGAGGATTTACTGGGCGCAATTCCTTAACTGTAGCCTCTGTTTAACGCAACAGTAAAATGTGTACTTGGATGAAAAAACGATTCTTCGCGGCAGGGGATCGTATTCCAGGGACCATAGGATTAAGGACTTGCCCGAAACGCTACGCGTACTAGTGGCTGTACAAGAATGTAATAACTCTTGTATATATCTCAAAAAAAAAAAAATTTGAACTAGAGACTGCTATGGGGAGTATATCTTCATACTGTTCTGTGCCAAGTCTGTCCTGTCTGTGGGTGCAGTTTATAGAATTCCTAACACTGATGTGTCCGAATTCAACTCAAACCTTAGAAATCTAATACTTGATAACAGACTGAACAAAAACCACCTAATTATCGCAGGAGACTTTAATATTGACCTCTGCGAGCCAGAACACCCTACTGCTGTTAGCTTCCTCAACTGTATGAATTCCTGCTTCCTCATACCCTTAATCACTAGACCTACTAGAATCACTGATAGCACTGCCACGACTCTACATCACATCTGGACAAACATAACCTCTCCGCTTACTTCAGGTATAATCACCGATAGCACTACAGACCATTACCCCACATTTCTCTTAACTAACGTTAGCAAACCACCTCTTGAGTCAAGAGAGATACGTTTTAGACTACACAATGAAACTGCTACAGACAATTTTATAACTGCTGCTGATAATGTCAACTGGGAGTCCGATATAGGTAACATAGAGGACATCAACCTAGCAGTGCAATCTTTTCTTCAAAAAACTCTTAGCCTTTATAATACCCACTGTCCTATGCTTACAAAACAAGTCACAACCAAAAGGCTTAACAATCCCTGGCTTACAAAGGGAATACTTAAATCAGTTAATAAAAAACATGACCTTGAGAAGAAGTATAGGTTAGGAATTGTCTCCAAAGAATTCTCAAAGAATTACTCATTATTGCTATCTAAGATAATTAGACGAGCCAAAACTAAATACTACGAAGATAAATTTACCCAAATAAAGAGCAACATTAAACAAACTTGGAGAACAATTTCACAAATATTGGGATCAAAGAAGTCTTTAAATAACAAACCGACTCTCCTGTCTAATAACGATGGTCAGCTTTCAGCCTCTGATTCTGCTATTGAGTTCAATAGGTTCTTCTCTTCCATTGGTTCATCCCTTGCTAATGATATTCCATCTTCCAGTACTGACATTAAGGATTATCTTACAGGTAACTATCCACAGTCTCTGTACCTAAAGCCTATTAATTCCACTGACGTCAATGAGATAATCCTTTCCCTTAAAACCAAGTCTGGTGCCTTTGAGGAGATACCAACTTTAATCTACAAAAAAGCCTCCAGATCTTTAGCCCCTGCTATTGCTTTGCTCTTCAACAAGTCACTTGAACTCCAAACCTTTCCAGATATTCTAAAAAAAGCGAGAGTAACGCCTGTCCACAAATGTGGTGATCTCACAGATGTTAACAACTACAGACCTATATCAATCCTGCCAAATTTGTCAAAAATTTTTGAAAAACTAATCTATAAGCAGCTTTACTCATATCTAGCCAAACTCAATATACTTAGCCCTTGCCAATATGGCTTCAGACCCAAAAAAAGCACTAACGATGCACTTATTAGTATGCTTAACTCGATTCATACAGCTCTTGATAAAAATTAGTTCCCTGTTGGGTTATTTGTGGACCTGCGTAAAGCTTTCGATATTGTCAACCACCAAAACCTTCTTCTTAAATTACATCATTATGGACACTCCCTACAATACCTCAAATCCTACCTTACTGACAGGCTCCAATGTGTTTATGTGAATAATACAATTTCTCCCACCCTACCCATCAACATTGGTGTTCCCCAGGGCAGCATACTTGGCCCTCTCCTCTTTCTCATCTACATTAATGACCTTCCAAATGCCTCCCAACACCTCAAACCAATTCTATTTGCTGACGACACAACCTTCATTTACTCCAGTCCTGATCCCCTTGCTCTAAATGCCACAGTAAATACTGAGCTAAATAAAGTCCATCTGTGGCTAACTGCCAACAAACTCACCCTTAACATTGACAAAACTTTCTATATTCTATTTGGCAATAAATCCTCTAATCAAATAAATCTCAATATAAACAATACCCAAATTTGTAACAAATTAGATGGCAAATTCCTTGGCATTCTCATTGACCACAAGCTGAATTTCCAGGGACACATTCTAAACATATCAAAAAAAGTTTCAAACACTGTGGGCATTCTTTCTAAGATCAGATATTATGTACCATGCCCTGCCCTGGTGATTCTCTATTACTCCCTTATCTATCCATATCTCAACTATGGTATTTGTGCTTGGGGCTCTACTACCCAAAATCACTTACGTCCTCTAATTACTCAACACAAAGCTGCTATTAGGACAATATCCAATTCTGGCCCCAGACATCACTCGGTACCCCTACTCAAATCTCTGAATATGTTAGACATTAAGTCACTGCACATTCTCTCATGTGTATTATACATATATAAAACGCTAAACTATAATGCCAATCCTGATCTCAAAAGCTTCATAGAAGGTTGTAACAGAACCCATGAGCACCACACCAGAAATAAATACAGTTTTGATATTCCTAGAGTACGACTTAATCAAACCAGAAATGCTCTACAAATCAAGGGGCCCAGAATGTGGAATGACCTTCCCAACCATGTTAAAGACTGTACCTCTCTCAACCAGTTTAAGTTAAAAACGAAGCTATACCTAATAAATTCCCTGTAACCTACCTTACCCCTCTGTTGTCAACCCATGTATGTTTTTTTTTTTTTCAAATCAACGCTTTTTGAATGTAATTTTCTGTAATAATTTGTAATTGTATTTGTGCGGCTTTTTCAACAATGTTCCCCCCTCTTTTACCTCTATTTTTATTTGTTCTCAACACATTTTATTCTTTTTACCCAATAGTTTTAAGCTTTAGTCATTAATGTTTTTCCTGCCCGAAACGCTTTGCGTAATAGTGGCTTTAGGCATTGTATGTACTAGCTCTATCTATAAAGCCAACAAACTTTGTAAAATCTCTTTATGTATGTACCTTACCTAATTAAAAATTATTAATTATTATTATTATTATTATTATTATTATTATTATCATAAACAACAGAGGTCCCAGGACAGAGCCTTGAGGCACTCCACTTACAACATTTTCCCACTCTGACTTGATTCCATTTATACTAACTCTCTGCTTCCTTTGGTATAGCCATGCCCTAATCCAGCTTAATATAGCACCCCCAATACCATGAGACTATCTTTTTAATCAGTCTTTCATGTGGCACTGTATCAAAAGCTTTGCTAAAGTCAAGGTACACAACATCACAATCCTTACCACTATCAACTGCCTCAACTATGCTAGAATAAAATGATAACAAATTTGTTAAACATGAACGGCCATTTATAAAACCATGTTGCGACTCAATTATTAATTTATGTTTTTCAAGATGAAGACGAATTTTATTTGCTATTATAGATTCGAGTAAAAAGACCCCTGTCTTTCACAACTTCTCAAGACGAGGTCTTCTTAATACTGGTCCCGTCAGTCCTTCTTAATGAGGTCCCGTCAACACTGGCCTCCTCCTTCGTTTCCTCCCGAAGACTCAGCCGTCGTACCTCCTCCCGCAGGGAATCCATCTCTGCTCTCAGAGCTCCAACCAGATTCACCAAATCCTTCACTAATATAGAACCTGGGAGCCAACAAGGGAGTGGGGAGTATCTTCGGCCGCTGCCGAAGATACAAAATTAGCGGCAATGGGCAAAGGGGGAAACTTCAGCAGTAAGGGAAGTGCGACTGCAAAACAAATTATGCTCAAAATAATGCTGGAATATAACTCTTTAGAGAAAACGGGATTAATGTATGAAGCTGAAATAAATTACAATCAAATACAATAAACTGAAAGGAGTGCTAATAGGCACAACGTCAGCTGGAACTTCGGGGACTGGCGCGTCGGCAGCTGGACCCTTGGGAGCTGGAACGTAGTAGGATGGGCATTATCAGTTGGGACCGCGGAACATCAGGAACAACTTCAGCCGTAGCATGGGCGCTGGTCCAACAACCGCTGGAACGTCAGCAGCTGGACCATGTTCCACCTGAACAGCAGCAAGCTGGGACAGCAACAGCTGCACCCACAGCAGCTAGAACACCGACTGCCGGGAATGTCAGCAGCCAGAACACCAACAGCTGCAGCAGCTGGACACCAAAATTGAGCAACAACATAGGAAGAGAGCGGCGGCTCGAGCACTAGGGCAGACGGCTGGACCAGCTGCAAAAGACCCAACCGAGCATCAGCCGTTAGAACACAGCGACACATCGCGGGCCCATAGTAGGGCCCGCGATGTAAAGAACATGTAAAGGATTTGGGAATAATAATGTCTGACGACCTAACGTTTAAGGAGCATAACCAAGCAAATATTGCGACAGCCAGAAAAATGATAAGATGGATTACGAGAACTTTCAAATCCAGGGATCCTATCACAATGGTTGTACTCTTCAAGTCACTTGTGTTGTCCCGTCTTGAGTACTGCTCAGTACTCACTCACCCCTTCAGAGCAGGAGAGATTGCTGAAATAGAGGGAATACAGAGAACATATACGGTACGCATAGACGCAATAAAGCACCTAAATTATTGGGATCGTCTCAAAGCTAGCCCTCCAAATGTACTCACTAGAAAGAAGACGAGAGAGATATCAAATAATATACACCTGGAAGATACTGAAGGGCCAAGTACCAAATCTACACAGTAAAATAACAACGTACTGGAGTGAACGATATGGAAGAAAATGCAGAATAGAACCAATGAAGAGTAGAGGTGCCATAGGTACAATCAGAGAACACTGTATAAATAAAAATAAATAAATGTTTATTTAGGTAAGGTACATACATACAAGAAATCAAACAAGTATAAACATCAGAGGTCCGCGGTTGTTCAACGCCCTCCCAGCAAGCATAAGAAATATTGCCGGAACAACCGTGGACATCTTCAAGAGGAAACTAGATTTATTCCTCCAAGGAGTGCCGGACCAACCGGGCTGTGGTGGGTATGTGGGCCTGCGGGCCGCTCCAAGCAACAGCCTAGTTGACCAAGCTCTCACAAGTCAAGCCTGGCCTCGGGCCGGGCTTGGGGAGTAGAAGAACTCCCAGAACCCCATCAACCAGGGAAGAACGTCGGCTGGACATCGACCCCTGAACGAAGGCAGCTAAGACATCAGTGGCTGTGAAAACCTTCCGGGCTACACCGGGCAGACAACACATCTGGATAAACCAGCGGCCTGGGAGGCCGCATATTTATAAGACCAATATAAATATAATATCTGAATAACATCGCCGGCTTAACTCATCACAGGAAGAACGTCGGCTGGACATCGATCCCTGAACGCAGGCAGCGAAGACGGCAGCGGCTATGACAACCTTCCTGGCTACATTGGGCAGACAAAACGTCTGGATAAACCAGCGGCCTTTGAGGCCACAGCTAGTGACATCCGTGCTACACCGGGCAGACAACATGTCTGGATAACCAGCAGCCTGGGAGGCCACAGTGACATCCGTGCTACACCGGGCAGACAACATGTCTGGATAACCAGCAGCCTGGGAGGCCACAGTGACATCCGTGCTACACCGGGCAGACAACATGTCTGGATAACCAGCAGCCTGGGAGGCCACAGTGACATCCGTGCTACACCGGGCAGACAACATGTCTGGATAACCAGCAGCCTGGGAGGCCACAGTGACATCCGTGCTACACCGGGCAGACAACATGTCTGGATAACCAGCAGCCTGGGAGGCCACAGTGACATCCGTGCTACACCGGGCAGACAACATGTCTGGATAACCAGCAGCCTGGGAGGCCACAGTGACATCCGTGCTACACCGGGCAGACAACATGTCTGGATAACCAGCAGCCTGGGAGGCCACAGTGACATCCGTGCTACACCGGGCAGACAACATGTCTGGATAACCAGCGGCCTGGGAGGCCACAGTGACATCCGTGCTACACCGGGCAGACAACATGTCTGGATAAACCAGCAGCCGGGAGGCTGCAGATTCTTTTGGGCTACACCGGGCAGACAAAACGACTGGAAACGTTTACTGGTACTGGTAAACAAAACTGGTACTGTCTAGCTGTCAGTACTTAATAACTTAATGACAAAGTCAAGAAAACAAGTATAAAGGTAAAACGGTAAGTAAAATAACATGCACTTAGGCAATGCATAATTAGCAATAAATTGCTGAAGGAACTAATCATAATACGAGTCCAAGATAACTTAAAGGGAGAGGCATGAGGCCCGAAGACAGCGTCTAGGACATCCTAGCTGACTTTACTTAACTTAAAGGTGAAGCATAAGTTAAACAAACATAATTGTAAACCAGTAAAGTAAAAACATGCAGCAAGGGCGATGTAAAATGCAGGAAATTTGCTGAGGAAACTAAACGTAAATGCAGGGCCAGAATAAACTTAAAGCAAGAGGCAAGGGCCCGATCCCTACAACTATCACATCCTAGCTGACTTTACATAATAACTTAAAGGCAATAAGCAAAAGTTAAACAAACATAAATGTAAAACCAGCAAAAGAAAACATGCAGCTTGACACTGCATAAAATTCATTAATAAATTAAGGAAACTTATGGAAAATACAAGTCCATGAAAACTTAAAGCTAGAGTTTAGGTGCAGGTGCAGTCACAGTGAGAGGTTGTGTTAGCTGAAGCTCCGATTGTAGTAACATTATTATTGCAATAATGGAAGGATTAGTGAAGGATTTGGTGAGTCTGGTTGGAGCTCTGAGAGCAGAGATGGATTCCCTGCGGGAGGAAATACGACGGCTGAGACTTCGGGAGGAAACGAAGGAGGAGACCAGTGTTGACGGGACCTCATCGTGGAGAGTCGTGAAGGACAGGGGTCATAAGAAGACCTTGACAAGGCCGCCTACAGACGCCCTAAGGACAGCAAATTCATTTGCGTGTTGGAGGACGAGTGCTGTAGTGAGCCTGCAGTTCACTCGGAACAGAAATCAGCAAGGAGCGGCGGAGCGCAGGCCCCTCAGGCTGCTCAGAAAGTTAAGGAGGTACCGAAGCGAATTTTGGTTGTGGGAGATTCCCAGGTGAGGTATTTAAGAACATAAGAACATAAGAACAAAAGCAACTGCAGAAGGCCTATTGGCCCATACGAGGCAGCTCCTATTTATAACCACCCAATCCCACTCATATACTTAAGAAGAACATAAGAACATAAGAACAAAGGTAACTGCAGAAGGCCTATTGGCCCATACGAGGCAGCTCCTATTCTATAACCACCCAATCCCACTCAATACTTGTCCAACCCGTGCTTGAAACAATCGAGGGACCCCACCTCCACAATGTTACGCGGCAATTGGTTCCACAAATCAACAACCCTGTTACTGAACCAGTATTTACCCAAGTCTTTCCTAAATCTAAACTTATCCAATTTATATCCATTGTTTCGTGTTCTGTCCTGTGTTGATACTTTTAATACCCTATTAATATCCCCCCGGTTATGTCCATTCATCCACTTGTAAACCTCTATCATGTCACCCCTAACTCTTCGCCTTTCCAGTGAATGCAACTTAAGCTTTGTTAATCTTTCTTCATATGAAAGATTTCTAATTTGGGGAATTAACTTAGTCATCCTACGCTGGACACGTTCAAGTGAATTTATATCTATTCTATAATATGGCGACCAAAACTGAACTGCATAATCTAAATGGGGCCTAACTAGAGCAAGATATAGCTTGAGAACCACACCAGGTGTCTTGTTACTAACGCTGCGATTAATAAATCCAAGTGTCCGATTTGCCTTATTACGAACATTTATGCATTGATCCTTTTGTTTTAAATTCTTACTAATCATAACTCCCAGATCCCTTTCGCAATCCGACTTCGCAATCACAACACCATCTAGCTCGTATCTTGAAACTCTATCATCATTACCTAACCTCAGAACTTTACATTATCAGCATTAAACTGCATCTGCCAATCCTTTGACCATTTCAAAACCCTATCTAGATCAACTTGAAGTGATAGTGAGTCCTCCTCCGAATTAATTTCCCTACCGATTTTCGTATCATCGGCAAATTTGCAAATGTTGCTACTCAAACCTGAATCTAAATCATTTATATATATTATAAACAACAGAGGTCCCAGGACAGAGCCTTGAGGCACTCCACTTACAACATTTTCCCACTCTGACTTGATTCCATTTATACTAACTCTCTGTTTCCTTTGGTATAGCCATGCCCTAATCCAGCTTAATATAGCACCCCCAATACCATGAGACTCTATTTTTTTAATCAGTCTTTCATGTGGCACTGTATCAAAAGCTTTGCTAAAGTCAAGGTATACAACATCGCAATCCTTACCACTATCAACTGCCTCAACAATGCTAGAATAAAAAGATAACAAATTTGTTAAACATGAACGGCCATTTATAAAACCATGTTGCGACTCAATTATTAATTTATATTTTTCAAGATGAAGACGAATTTTATTTGCTATTATAGATTCGAGTAACTTTCCCACAATAGACGTTAGGCTAATTGGTCGATAGTTAGACGCAAGTGATCTATCTCCTTTCTTAAAAACTGGTATCACATTAGCAACTTTCCAAAACTCTGGCACTCTGCCTGACTCTATTGATTTATTAAATATGGTTGACAGTGGGTCACAAAGCTCCTCTTTGCATTCTTTAAGCACCCTAGCAAACACTTCATCCGGCCCTGGGGATTTGTTTGGTTTGAGTTTTACTTTGTTTAAGAACATCCTCCCTGGTAACTGCTAAACTCGTCAACCTGTCCTCGTCCCCACCCACATAGACTTGTTCGGCTGAAGGCATATTGTTAAGTTCCTCTTTAGTAAATACAGATACAAAATATTTATTAAAAATACTACTCATCTCTTCATCACTATCTGTTATTTGACCTGTCTCAGTTTTTAATGGACCTATCCTTTCCCTAGTCTTAGTACGATATAACTGAAAAAACCCTTTAGGATTTGTCTTTGCTTGCCCTGCTATGCGAACTTCATAGTTTCTTTTTGCTTTCCTTATCTCTTTTTTAACATTTCTAACCAGTTGTACGAATTCCTGTTCTAAAGTGACCTCCCCATTTTTAATCCTTTTGTACCAAGCTCTCTTTTTACCTATAAGGTTCTTCAAATTCTTTGTTATCCACTTTGGGTCATTAGTATACGATCTATTCAATTTGTATGGTATACTACGTTCCTGTGCTTTGTTTAGAATATTCTTAAATAAGTTATATATTGAATCCACATCGAAATCCCCATTTAAGTCACCTATCGCTGGGTTCATGTCTCGCTCCAAGACCGGCCCACACCCCATACCCAAGCCTTTCCAATCAATTTGACCCAAAAAATTTCTTAGGCTATTAAAATCAGCTTTTCGAAAATCTGGCACTTTAACAGAATTTTCTCCTACTGGTCTATTCCATTCTATGCTAAATCTGATTTCTTTGTGATCACTGCTCCCTAGCTCACTCCCTATTTCGATGTCATTAATTTGCGTTTCCCTGTTAGTTAACACTAAATCTAAAATATTATTTTCCCGTGTTGGTTCCTTAATGTGTTGCGTAAGAAAGCAATCGTCAATTAATTCTAGAAAATCTTCTGCTTCACTATTCCCTGTTTTGTTCAACCAGTTTATTCCGCTAAAATTAAAGTCACCCATGACATAAATACTGTTAGATCTAGATGCTCTAGATATTTCATCCCATAGATGCTTTGCTTCCATTCTGTCTAAATTTGGTGGCCTATATATTACTCCTATTATAATATTATTAGCTTTTTCGTTTAATTCAATCCAAATAGTTTCTGTGTGTGGCTCTGTTTTGATTCCCTCTTTGAGACTACATTTCAAATTGTCCCTAACATATATGGCTACTCCACCTCCTCGTCTAATATATCTATCTGTGTGAAATAGTTTAAATCCATATATTTGATATTCAGCTAATAGTTCTCTATTTTCTACATTCATCCACGTTTCGGTAAGTGCAATAATATCTATTTTTTCTGTGCAGACAAGAGCATTTAATTCGTTAATTTTATTTCTTAGACTTCTACTGTTAGTGTAATATACCCTAAGTGAATTGTTATTTTGCGGACCTTCTCTTTCCCTGATCGTTTTGCCAATTCCTTTCTCCCACAAACACATACTTTTATTACCTCCTTCCTCCAAATCAATTCCCATACCTCTATCTACTAACAGTTTAAACCCAAACAAACACCTCTAACCACTTCTTCTAGCGAGTTCGCAACAGCAACAACCCCAGCTCTCGATAGATGCACCCCATCACGAGCATACATTTCATTTCTTCCATAGAAGTGTTCCCAGTTGTCTATGAAAGATATTGCATTTGATTTGCAATATCTTTCCAGCCGGCAATTGACACCAAGTGCCCTCGATATCCATTCATTTCCCACTCCCTTTCTTGGAAGAATGCCACATATGATCGGGATTCCTCCCTTGCTCCTAACTAACTCTATGGCTGTTTTATACCTCTGAATCAGTTCCTCACTCCTGACTCGACCAACATCATTTCCTCCCACGGTAATGCAAATAATGGGATTGTTCCCATTACCAGCCATAATATCATTCATGTTGTTTATAATATCACCAATGCCAGCTCCGGGATAGCAAACCCTTAACCTGTTCCCCCTATCTCTAGCACAAAACGTTCTATCCAAATACCTTATCTGGGAATCTCCCACAACTAATGTTTGCTTAGGTACTTCCTTTACTTTCTGAGGGGCCTGCGCTTCCTTTCTCTTCGTTGCTTTCCCTTTTGCGCGATCCACAGTCTCTCCACAGCACTCGTCCTCCAAAACGTCAAATGAATTTGAAGTTGCTATGGCGTTTGAAGGCGGTTTTATCAAAGTCTTCTTAAGGCCCCTGTCTTTCGCAACTCTCCAAGACGAGGTCCCTTTACTGCTGGTCTCCTCCTTCGTTACTTCTCGTTGTTTTTTAAGCTGACGCACCTCCTCCCGCAGAGAGTCCAACTCTGTCCTCAGGGCTCCCACTAGAGTCACCAGGTCCTTCACTACAACTTCCATATTGCTATGATAATATAACAACACTCAGGAGCTCCGGTTAACACAACCTCTCACTGTGACTTCACCTGACCGACTTGTCCAACCCGCGCTTGAAACAATCGAGGGACCCCACCTCCAGCACGTTACGTGGTATATTGGTTCCACAAATCAACAACCCTGTTACTGAACCAGTATTTACCCAAGTCTTTCCTAAATCTAAACTTATCCAATTTATACCCATTGTTTCGTGTTCTGTCTTGTGTTGATACTTTTAATACCCTATTAATATACCTTTTGTTATGTCCATACACCCACTTGTAAACCTCTATCATGTCACCCCTAACTCTTCGCCTTTCCAGTGAATGCAACTTAAGCTTTGTTAATCTTTCTTCATATGAAAGATTTCTAATTTGGGGAATTAACTTAGTCATCCTACACTGGACACGTTCAAGTGAATTTATATCAATTCTATAATATGGCGACCAAAACTGAACTGCATAATCTAAATGGGGCCTAACTAGAGCAAGATATAGCTTGAGAACCACACCAGGTGTCTTGTTACTAACGCTGCGATTAATAAATCCAAGTGTCCGATTTGCCTTATTACGAACATTTATGCATTGATCCTTTTGTTTTAAATTCTTACTAATCATAACTCCCAGATCCCTTTCGCAATCCGACTTCGCAATCTCAACACCATCCAGCTCGTATCTTGTAACTCTATCATCATTACCTAACCTCAGAACTTTACATTTATCAGCATTAAACTGCATCTGCCAATCCTTTGACCATTTCAAAACCCTATCTAGATCAACTTGAAGTGATAGTGAGTCCTCCTCCGAATTAATTTCCCTACCGATTTTCGTATCATCGGTAAATTTGCAAATGTTGCTACTCAAACCTGAATCCAAATCATTTATATATATTATAAACAACAAAGGTTCCAGGACAGAGCCTTGAGGTATTTAGACAGAACGTTTTTGTGCCAGAGATAGAGGGAACAGATTAAGAGTTTGCTATCCGAGAGCTGGAATTGGTGATATTGTTGGAAACATGAATGATATTATGACGGGAAATGGGAACAAACCCATTATTTCTATTAGTGCAGGGGGTAATGATGTTGGGCGAGTTAGGAGTGAGGAACTAATACAGAGATTCAGGACAGCCATTGAATTAGTTAGGAGCAAGGGAGGAATCCCGATCATATGTGGCATTCTTTCAAGAAAGGGAGTGGGAAATGAATGGATGTCGAGGGCACTTGGTGTCAATTGGCGGCTGGAAAGATATTGCAAATCAAATGCAATATCTTTCATAGACAACTGGGAACACTTCTATGGAAGAAATGAAATGTATGCTCGTGATGGGGTGCATCTATCGAGGGCTGGGGTTGTTGCTGTTGCGAACTCTTTGGAACCAGTGGTTAGAGGTGTTTGTTTGGGTTTAAACTGTTAGTAGATAGTGGTATGGGAATTGATTTGGAGGAAGGAGGTAATAAAAGTATGTGTTCGTAGGAGAAAAGAATTGGCAAAATGATCAGGGAAAGAAAAGGGCCTCAAATAACAGTTCACTTAGGGTATATTACACTAACAGTAGAAGTTTAAGAAATAAAATTAACGAATTAAATGCTCTTGTCTGCACAGAAAAAATAGATATTATTGCACTTACCGAAACGTGGATGAATGTAGAAAATAGAGAACTATTAGCTGAATATCAAATAAATAAATTTAAACTATTTCACACAGATAGATATATTAGACGAGGAGGGGGAGTAGCCATATATGTTAGGGACAATTTGAAATGTAGTCTCAAAGAGGGAATCAAAACTGAGCCACACACAGAAACTATTTGGATAGAATTAAACGAAAAAACAAATAATATTATAATAGGCGTTATATATAGGCCACAAAATTTAGACAGAATGGAAGCAAAGCATCTATGGGATGAAATATCTAGAGCATCTAGATCTAACAGTATTTATGTCATGGGTGACTTTAATTTTAGTGGAATAAACTGGTTGAACAAAACAAGGAACAGTGAAGCAGAAGATTTTCTAGAATTAATTGACGATTGCTTTCTTACGCAACACATTAAGGAACCAACGCGGGGAAAAAAATATTTTAGATTTAGTGTTAACTAACAGGGAAACACAAATTAATGACATCGAAATAGGGTGTGAGCTAGGGAACAGTGATCACAAAGTAATCAGATTTAGCATAAAATGGAATAGACCTGTAGGAGAAAATTCTGTTAAAGTGCCAGATTTTCGAAAAGCTGATTTTAATAGCCTAAGAAATTTTTTGGTCAAATAGATTGGAAAGTCTTGAGTATGGGGTGTGGGCCGGTCTTAGAGCGAGACATGAACCCATGAACGACATTCCTGCTGTCGTCAACTTCAGAGAGGTGGTGGCACTGCTCTTTACTACCACCAAGAACTAACATGCTTAAAAGAAATTAGAACTAGAGACTGCTATGGGGAGTATATCTTCGCCAGCTTCAGAGTCAAGGGTGCCGAGTCTGTCCTGTCTGTGGGTGCAGTTTATAGAATTCCTAACACTGATGTGTCCGAATTCAACTCAAACCTTAGAAATCTAATACTTGATAACAGACTGAACAAAAACCACCTAATTATCGCAGGGGACTTTAATATTGACCTCTGTGAGCCAGAACACCCCACTGCTGTTAGCTTCCTCAACTGTATGAATTCCTGCTTCCTCATATCCTTAATCACTAGACCTACTAGAATCACTGATAGCACTGCCACGACTCTAGATCACATCTGGACAAACATAACCTCTCCGCTTACTTCAGGTATAATCACCGATAGCACTACAGACCATTACCCCACATTTCTCTTAACTAACATTAGCAAACCACCTCTTGAGTCAAGAGAGATACGTTTTAGACTACACAATGAAACTGCTATAGACAATTTTATAACTGCTGCTGATAATGTCAACTGGGAGTCCGAGTTAGGTAACATAGAGGACATCAACCTAGCAGTGCAATCTTTTCTTCAAAAAACTCTTAGCCTTTATAATACCCACTGTCCTATGCTTACAAAACAAGTCACAACCAAAAGGCTTAACAATCCCTGGCTTACAAACAGAATACTTGAATCTATTAATAAAAAACATGACTTTGAGATAAAGCATAGGTTAGGAATTGTCTCCAAAGAAGTCTCAAAGAATTACTCATTATTGCTATCTAAGATAATTAGACGAGCCAAAACTAAATACTACGAAGATAAATTTACCCAAATAAAGAGCAACATTAAACAAACTTGGAGAACAATTTCACAAATATTGGGATCAAAGAAGTCTTTAAATAACAAACCGACTCTCCTTTCTAATAACGATGGTCAGCTTTCAGCCTCTGATTCTGCTATTGAGTTCAATAGGTTCTTCTCTTCCATTGGTTCATCCCTTGCAAATGACATTCCATCTTCCAGTACTGACATTAAGGACTATCTTACTGGTAACTATCCACAGTCTCTGTACCTAAAGCCTATTAATTCCACTGACGTCAATGAAATAATCCTTCCCCTTAAAACCAAGTCTGGTGCCCTTGAGGAGATACCAACTTTAATTTACAAAAAAGCCTCCAGATCTTTAGCCCCTGCTATTGCTTTGCTCTTCAACAAGTCACTTGAACTCCAAACCTTTCCAGATATTCTAAAAAAATCGAGAGTAACGCCTGTCCACAAATGTGGTGATCTCACAGATGTTAACAACTACAGACCTATATCAATCCTGCCTAACTTGTCAAAATTTTTTGAAAAACTAATCTATAAGCAGCTTTACTCATATCTAGCCAAACTCAATATACTTAGCCCTTGCCAATATGGCTTCAGACCCAAAAAAAGCACTAACGATGCACTTATTAGTATGCTTAACTCGATTCATACAGCTCTTGATAAAAATGAGGTCCCTGTTGGGTTATTTGTGGACCTGCGTAAAGCTTTTGATACTGTCAACCACCAAAACCATCTTCTTAAATTACATCATTATGGAGTCAGAGGACACTCCCTACAATACCTCAAATCCTACCTTACTGACAGGCTCCAATATGTTTCTGTGAATAATACAATTTCTCCCACCCTACCCATCAACATTGGTGTTCCCCAGGGCAGCATACTTGGCCCTCTCCTCTTTCTCATCTATATTAATGACCTTCCAAATGCCTCCCAACACCTCAAACCAATTCTATTTGCTGATGACACAACCTTCATTTACTCCAGTCCTGATCCCCTTGCTCTAAATGCCACAGTAAATATTGAGCTAAATAAAGTCCATCTGTGGCTAACTGCCAACAAACTCACCCTTAACATTGACAAAACTTTCTATATTCTGTTTGGAAATAAGTCCTCTAATCAAATAAATCTCAAAATAAACAATACCCAAATTTGTAACAAATTAGATGGCAAATTCCTTGGCATTCTCATTGACCACAAGCTGAATTTCCAGGGACACATTCTAAACATATCAAAAAAAGTTTCAAAAACTGTGGGCATTCTTTCTAAGATCAGATATTATGTACCACGCCCTGCCCTGGTGACTCTCTATTACTCCCTTATCTATCCATATCTCAACTATGGTATTTGTGCTTGGGGCTCTACTACCCAAAATCACTTACGTCCTCTAATTACTCAACACAAAGCTGCTATTAGGACAATATCCAATTCTGGCCCCAGACATCACTCGGTACCCCTACTCAAATCTCTGAATATGTTAGACATTAAGTCACTGCACATTCTCTCATGTGTATTATACATATATAAAACGCTAAACTATAATGCCAATCCTGATCTCAAAAGCTTCATAGAAGGTTGTAACAGAACCCATGAGCACCACACCAGAAATAAATACAGTTTTGATATTCCTAGAGTACGACTTAATCAAACTAGAAATGCTCTACAAATCAAGGGGCCCAGAATGTGGAATGACCTTCCCAACCATGTTAAAGACTGTACCTCTCTCAACCAGTTTAAGTTAATAACGAAGCTATACCTAATAAATTCCCTGTAACCTACCTTACCCTTCTATTGTCAACCAATGTCTGTTTTTCTTTAAAGAGCGCTGTTTGTCGACATAATTGTATTTGTGCTGCTTTTTCATCTATGTTTTCATTTCTTGTTTTCATTTTACTCATTATGCTCAATTAGTATTAAGCTTGTCATTTAAGTTGATCATGCCCGAAACGCTTTGCGTAATAGTGGCTTTAGGCAGTGTATGTACTAGCTCTACCTATAAGTCAACCAATCTTTGTAAAAATTCATTGTATGTATGTACCTTACCTAAATAAACATTTTATTTTATTTTATTTTATTTTATTTTATTTTATTTTATTTTATTTTATTTTATTTTATAATTTATTTAAGAATATTCTAAACAAAGCACAGGAACGTAGTATACCATACAAATTGAATAGATCGAATACTAATGACCCAAAGTGGATAACAAATAATTTAAAGAACCTTATAGGTAAAAAGAGAGCTTGGTACAAAAGGATTAAGAATGGGGAAGTTAGTTTAGAACAGGAATTCATACAACTGGTTAGAAATGTTAAAAAAGAGATTAGGAAAGCAAAAAGAAACTATGAAGTTCGCATAACAGAGCAAGCAAAGTCATATCCTAAAGGGTTTTTCAGTTATATCGAATTAAGACTAGGGAAAGGATAGGTCCATTAAAATCGGAGACAGGTCAAATAACGGATAATGACAAGGAGATGAGTAGTATTTTTAACAAATATTTTATATCTGTATTTACTAAAGAAGAACTTAACAATATGCCTTCAGCCGAACAAGTCCATGTGGGTAGGGATGAGGACAGGTTGACTAGTTTAGCAGTTACCAGGGAGGATGTAATTAAACAATTAGAAAAACTAAAACCAAACAAATCCCCAGGGCCGGATGAAGTGTTTGCCAGGGTGCTTAAAGAATGCAAAGAGGAGCTTTCAGAGCCACTGTCTACCATATTTAATAAATCAATAGAGTCAGGCAGAGTGCCAGAGTCATGGAAGGTAGCTAATGTGGTACCAATTTTTAAGAAAGGAGATAGATCACTTGCGTCAAACTATCGGCCAATTAGCCTAACGTCTTTTGTCGGAAAGTTACTTGAATCAATAATTGCAAATACAATTCGTCTACATCTTGAAAAACATAAATTAATAAATGAGTTGCAACATGGTTTTACAAATGGCCGTTCATGTTTAACAAATTTGCTAACTTTTTATTCCAGCATTGTTGAGGCAGTTGAGAGTGGTAAGGATTGTGATGTTGTGTACCTTGACTTTAGCAAAGCTTTTGATACAGTGCCACATGAAAGACTAATTAAAAAAATAGAAGCTCATGGTATTGGGGGTGCTATATTAACTTGGATTAGGGCATGGCTATTCCAAAGGAAACAGAGAGTTAGTATAAATGGGGTTAAGTCAGAGTGGGATAATGTTGTTAGTGGAGTACCTCAGGGCTCTGTCCTGGGACCTCTGTTGTTTATAATATATATAAATGATTTAGATTCAGGTTTGAGTAGCAACATTTGCAAATTTGCCGATGATACGAAAATCGGTTGGGAAATTAATTCGGAGGAGGACTCACTATCACTTCAAGTTGATCTAGATAGGGTTTTGAAATGGTCAAATGATTGGCAAATGCAGTTTAATGCTGATAAATGTAAAGTTCTGAGGCTAGGTAATGATGATAGAGTTACAAGATACGAGCTAGATGGTGTTGAGATTGCGAAGTCGGATTGTGAAAGGGATCTGGGAGTTATGATTAGTAAGAATTTAAAACAAAAGGATCAATGCATGAATGTTCGTAATAAGGCGAATAGGACACTGGGATTTATTAATCGAAGCGTTAGTAACAAGACATCTGGTGTGGTTCTTAAGCTATATCTTGCTCTGGTTAGGCCCCATTTAGATTATGTAGTTCAGTTTTGGTCGCCGTATTAAAGAATGGATATAAATTCACTTGAACGTGTCCAACGTAGGATGACTAAGTTAATTCCCCAAATTAGAAAACTTTCATATGAAGAAAGATTAACAAAGCTTAAGTTGCATTCACTGGAAAGGCGAAGAGTTAGGGGTGACATGATAGAGGTTTACAAGTGGATGAATGGACATAACAGGGGGGATATTAATAGGGTATTAAAAATATCAACACAAGACAAAACACGAATCAATGGGTATAAATTGGATAAGTTTAGATTTAGGAAAGACTTGGGTAAATACTGGTTCAGTAACAGGGTTGTTGATTTGTGGAACCAATTGCCGCGTAACGTGGTGGAGGTGGTGTCCCTCGATTGTTTCAAACGCGGGTTGGACAAGTATATGAGTGGGATTGGGTGGTTATAGAATAGGAGCTGCCTCGTATGGGCCAATAGGCCTTCTGCAGTTACATTTGTTCTCATGCTTATGTTCTTAAAGAAAAAGATTTAGGGGTGGTTCTAGATAGAAAACTATCACCTGAGGACCACATAAAGAATATTGTGCGAGGAGCCTAAGCCACGATTTCTAATTTAAGAATTGCTTTTAAATACATGGATGGCGATATACTAAAGAAATTGTTCACGACTTTTGTTAGGCCAAAGCTAGAATATGCAGCGGTTGTGTAGTGCCCATATCTTAAGAAGCACATCAACAAACTGGATGGAAAAGATGCAAAGACATGCTACTAAGTGGCTCCTAGAACTGAAGGGCAAGAGCTACGAGGAGAGGTTAGAGGCATTAAATATGCCAAAACTAGAAGACAAGAAAAAGAGGTGATATGATCACTACATACAAAATAGTAACAGGAATTGATAAAATCGATAGGGAAGATTTCCTGAGACCTGGAACTTTAAGAACCAGAGGTCATAGATTTAAACTAGCTAAACACAGATGCCGAAGAAATATAAGAACATAAGAACATAAGAACATAAGAACAAAGGTAACTGCAGAAGGCCTATTGGCCCATACGAGGCAGCTCCTATTCTATAACCACCCAATCCCACTCATATACTTGTCCAACACAAGATAATTATAAGATAATTCACTTTCGCAAACAGAGTCGTAGACGGTTGGAACAAGTTAGGTGAGAAGGTGGTGGAGGCCAAGACCGTAAGTAGTTTCAAAGCGTTATATGACAAAGAGTGCTGGGAAGACGGGACACCACGAGCGTAGCTCTCATCCTGTAACTACACTTAGGTAATTACTGGCACCCTGGCATGGCACCATTGGCACTATGAGATGGCACCACTGGCACCCTGGGATGGCACCACCTTCACCCTGGGATGACACCACTGGCACTATGGGATGACACCACTGGCACCCCTAGGATGGCACCCTGGGATGACACCACTGGCACTCTGCTGGGCAGTGTTCATTGTCCCTCGTCTTTTCTTCATAGGTAGTCCATAGGGCGCACTTGAATTGGTTTGGAAAAGTTGTTCAAAGTTTCAGTACTGCAGCCTAAATAGAAAGGGAATGGAATGGAACTATGAGGAGAAAGCGCGAAGCCATTACGACAATATAGCACTTGGAAGGGGGGGGGGGGGTCAGGATAAGGATTTGGGATGGGAATGGTTGAAGGAGTGGTAAGGAAGATATAATTTTTTTTCAACAAAAATTACACATTTTCAAGTGACTTCACACCCTTCACCTTTTCAGATATAATCATTCTATGACACTTTTCTGACACATAAATAAAGGATCTGAAGTTTAGGAGTTTTCAAAACATCTTTAGTTTTCCTAATACAATAGTCAAAGTTTCCCCCAAAAAATTATGCATATATGTCATGTTTATTGCTATTATAAAATCAATAAATGAACTTAGGAAAAACGCTTCCTTCGGAGTTTAGAGACATAAACTTTATGTATAAGGTGTAAGTTTCATGTAAATTGAATAAAAAGTGAAAGAGTGACAAGAACTTTTATGTTACTTGAAAATAATGAAAATAAATAAGAAAATAATAAAGTCTAAGGTGCTGCCATCTGTGGTTGAGGTTGTCATGAACCAGTTTCCTCCAAAATTGGTACCCTTACAGATAGGCTTACGTGCAGTCAGGTGTATAAGTTTCATGCAAATCATCCGATAAAAAAAATGAAAAATAAATTGATTTTTATTAACTTAATTATTTTTCTAATAATACTAATTATAATATTCTTCTAATATATGCTATTGTGATAGCTGAGAGTCATAGGTATGATTTCAGTTGACACGTGTGTTTGATAATCGTTTTTGAACATTTTGGAATAATTTTGACACCTACTTCAATATTTTTTTCTCCCTTCCTATGTATGCTTCGATGATGAGACTTGGACCAGATGAAACTCTTTTCATATAAAACTCGTCCAAAAAAAATTTGATTGAAATCGAACCAGTTTTCATTTATTGCATATTTGGATCGAAAACCATTCAAATGCCCCCTTAGGCACACTAACCGATTGGGCTCTCTCATTTCCCTTTCCTTAACTTTTTCTGTTCTGCAGTCTTGTATCGCATAGGTAAATGCACTTACCATTGCTGTCGCTCATTCTCGATCCGGATTTACTCGTTGAGGTAAATTTGAGGTCAAAAACTTTGATATTCGTTACAAGTTTCGTCATTCAGCTAGTTGAAGTAGTCTTACTATAACTCTATTATTTCCTGCGCGCGGGCGGCGACGTCGGCGAAGAAAGCTTCCAAAGCCTTTTCCTCCGAAGCTTTTCCTCATCCATGAGTGCCTTTTCCTCGTCCAAACGTGCCTTTTCCTCGTCCAAACGTGCCTTTTCCTCATCCAAACGTGCATTTTCCTCATCCAAACGTGCCTTTTCCTCGTCCAAACGTGCCTTTTCCTTTAAAGCCTTTTCCTCGTCCAAACGTGCCTTTTCCTTTAAAGCCTTTTCCTCGTCCAAACGTGCCTTTTCCTCATCCAAACGTGCCTTTTCCTCGTCCAAACGTGCCTTTTCCTCATCCAAACGTGCCTTTTCCTCATCCAAACGTGCCTTTTCCTCCAACGCCTGTTCCTCTATCGCCTTTTCCTCTAAAGACTTTGGTCTCTTTTTTTTGTGTTTCTTTTTTATGGAGACCTTTTGGTCTGATTTGTGTTTCATATCATCGGGCTTAAGACCATAATGAGGCCAAGCAAAGTAAGTTTTCAGCAGGGATAGAAGGACAGAAACTGTAGTAGCGAGGATGGCTCCCTTCATCAGGCTAGCCATAACCAGCCGCCAGACGGGGATCTCATCCGGGAAGGAGCAGGATGGAGGAGACGAGACCAGACGGCCGATCAGGGGAAGCTTCCTTGCTTTACTTCCCCAACCATTGGTCTGCGCGAACTGGGTCTCGGATTCCGCCCGGGCCGCTCTAATTAGAGCATTTTGCCTGGTATGAGAAACAGTAACACTGTAAGTGAGCACACTCAAGCTCACCGTCACAACTAAACCCAGCCAAATGATTTTGGGTTTCGTCATTTTGAAAAATTTAAAGAAACAGTAACAGTAGGTATTAAGTAATATTATAACCCACTTGTGGATTTATAGTTAGGTTAGAACTGAGAATTTTATTGGTCAAGGGGAGATCATGTCTCCCCTTACTCTTCTGTTTTCCTGGGACGTGAGATTCAGCTCCTTTAGCCTTTCCTCGTAGCTCATTCCTCTCAGTTCCCGGACGAGCCTGGTGGCTTACCACTGAATCTTCCCTAACTTTATCCTGTGTTTAACTAAGTATGGACTCCAGGCTGGAGATGCATATTACATGATTGGTCTGACATAAGTGGTATACAGGGTCCGGAACTATTCCTTACACAAGTTTTTAAAAGCAGTTCATATGTTGGCCAAAATAGCATATGCCGCTGATGATATCCTATTGTTGTGGGCCTCTGGGGACAGGTTGTGTATGATGGACTGTATGTAGTGGACGTACTGTGTGGGGGAGTGTGTGTAGTGGTCGTACTGTGTGGGGAAGAGTGTGTAGTGGTCGTACGTTGTGGGCGAGAGTGTGTGTAATGATCGTACTGTATGTGGGGGAGTGAGTGTAATGGTCGTACTGTGTGGGGGAGAGTGTGTAGTGGAAGTATTGTGTAGGGGGAGAGTGTGTAGTGGTCGTAATGTATGTTGGGGAGAGTGTGTAGTGGAAGTACTGTGTGGGGGGAGAGTGTGTAGTGGTCGTAATGTATGTTTGGGAGAGTATGTAGTGGACGTACTGTATGTTAAGGGAAGAGTGTGCACTGGTCGTACTGTATAGAGGGAGAGGGAGGGAGGGAGTTTTCAAGGGAAAGCGCCAAGCCATTACGACTATATAGCACTGGGAAGGAGTCAGAATAAGGATTTGGGGATGGGACGGGGGAAGGAAGGAACGGTGCCCAACCACTTGGACGGTCGGGGATTGAACGCCGACCTGCATGAAGCCAGACCGTCGCTCTACCGTCCAGCCCAAACGATTGGGTATGTATAGAGGGAGAGTGTGTAGTGGTCGTACTCTATGTGTAGGGTGTGTGTAGGGGTCGTACTGTATGGAGGGAGAGAGTGTAGTGGTCGCACTCTGTGTGTAGGGGTCGTACTGTGTGGGGAAAGAGTGTGCATTGGTCGCACTATATGGAGGGAGAGTGTGTAGTGGTCGTCCTGTGTGTAGTGGTGGAACTGTGTGGAGGGAGAGTGTGTAGTGGTCGTACCGTGTGGAGGGAGAGTGTGTAGTGGACGTACTGTGTGGGGGAGAGTGTGTAGTGGTAGTACTGTGTCAGGGGGAGAGTGTGTAGGGGTATTACTGTGTGGGGGAGAGTGTGTAGTGGTAGTACTGTGTGTGGGGGAGAGTATATAGTGGTAGTACTGTGTTGGGAACTGTGTGTAGTGGTAGTACTGTGTGGGGGAAGAGTATGTAGTGGTAGTACTGTGTGGGGGGGGGGGAGAGTGTGTAGTGGTAGTACTGTGTGTGGGGGGGGAGAGTGTTTAGTGGTAGTACTGTGTGGGGGGGGAGTGTGTGCAGTGGTAGTACTGTGTGTAGGGGAGAGTCTGTAGTGGTAGAACTGTGTGGGGGAAGAGTGGGTAATGGTAGTACTGTGTGTGGGGGAGTGTGTGTAGTGGTAGTATTGTGTGTGGAGGAGAGTGTGTAGTGGTAGTACTGTGTGTGAGGGAATGTGTGTTGTGGTAGTAATGTGTGTGGAGGAGAGTGTGTACTGGTAGTACTGTGTGTGGAGGAGAGTGTGTAGTGGTAGTACTGTGTGTGTGGTGGAGAGTGTACAGTGGTCGTACTGTGTGAGGGGAGAGTGTGTAGTGGTAGTACTGTGTGTGGGGTAGAGTGTGTAGTGGTTGTAGTGTTTGTGGGGGTGAGTGTGTAGTAGTCGTACTGTGTGTGGGGGAGAGTGCGTAGTGGTTGTACTGCGTGAATGGAGAGTGTGTAGTGGACGTACTGTGTGGGGGAAGAGTGTGTAGTGGAAGTACTGTATGTGGGGGAGAGTGTGTAGTGCTTGTACTGTATGTGGGAGAGAGTGTGTAGTGGTAGTTACTGTATGTAACTTGCTCTGGTTAGGCCCCATTTAGATTATGCAGTTCAGTTTTGGTCGCCGTATTATAGAATGGATATAAATTCACTTGGACGTGTCCAACGTAGGATGACTAAATTAATTCCCCAAATTAGAAATCTATCATATGAAGAAAGATTAACAAAGCTTAAGTTGCATTCACTGGAAAGGCGAAGAGTTAGGGGTGACATGATAGAGGTTTACAAGTGGATGAATGGACATAACAAGGGGGATATTATTAGGGTATTAAAAATATCAACACAAGACAGAACACGAAACAATGGGTATAAATTGGATAAGTTTAAATTTAGGGAAGACTTGGGTAAATACTGGTTCAGTAACAGGGTTGTTGAATTGTGGAACCAATTGCCACGTAACGTGGTGGATGTGGGGTCCCTCGATTGTTTCAAGCGCGGGTTGGACAAGTATATGAGTGGGATTGGGTGGTTATAGATAGGAGCGGCCTCGTATGGGCCAATGGGCCTTCTGCAGTTTCCTTTGTTCTTATGTTCTTATGTTGGGGAGAGAGTGTAGTGGTCGTACTGTGTGTTTGGGAGAGTGTGTAGTGGTCGTACTGTTTGGGCGAGAGAGGGTGTAGGGGTAGTACTGTGTGTGGGGGAGAGTGTGTAGTGGTCGTAATGTAAGATGGGGAAAGTGTGAAGTGGTAGTACAGTGTGTGAGATAGAGTGTGTAGTGGTTGTACTGTGTGTGTGGGAGAGTGTGTAATGGTAGTACTGACTATGGGGGAGTGTGTGTAGTGGCAGTACTGTGTGTGGGGGAGAGTGTGTAGTGATAGTACTGTGTGGGGGGGAGAGTGTGTAGTGATAGTCATGTGTGTGGGGGAGAGTGTGTAGTGGTAGTACCGTGTGTGTCGGAGAGTGTGTAGTGGTAGTCATGTGTGTTGGTGTAACATGGGGGGGTTGGGGTGTTCTCGATGATCTTTCCTACCTTTTCCCCCTCTACCCGTATTCTTTCTTTTTATTCTCTACCAAGGGACTCCAAAACTTTTACTAAAGCCGACTCCACGCTATGTGGTCCTAAGACGATTGACTGACTTAGGATTCTACAACCCGTATGACGTGACCTAGGCTTTGAGCAAAACCCTAGAGTCGCCTCTGCTGCCACCACCAGACCAGTAACACTGAGCAATGATCGAGGTCTGGATCAATCATGCTAATTAATCAACCTTGGGGCTTGATCCCCACTATAACCGATACCCTTTAAGATCTTAAGTGTGGAATTAATTAACGGGAATGACGATTTCCGATTCGATGTTAGAATCGGCGCCCAATTCAACTCTGCCTCGTGTGGACCACGTGACAAGGACCAATTCACATACATATAACAAACACATGGAAATAATAAAAGTGCAGATTACTAACTAATTAATTTATTAAAAGAAAAAACTAAAACAAAATCTAAAGATGTGCACTCCTACTTGGCAATGAATTGGCTATCCCTATAAGTAACAATAGCAACTATACCTCTATGTTGACCAGCTTGGGTGGAGTGCTGGTCTTGTGGGGAGAGGTGAGATGGTTGACCTCCCCCAGTTGATCTCGAGCCCACACTAAAACTCTCCTCGTCTGGTCTTCCCCAGACTAGAGCATTGTATCCTTCCGCATAGTCTAAGTTTTACCAAGTTACTAGCAAGGCTTAAGTTTAACAATTAACCTCTGTTTGTACTGAATTGATCCAGATTGGTTGAAATATTTTACTGAAGTTAAATTACACAAGCCTCTTAAGGAAGGCTATTCCCAAATCTAAAATGGCTATTTAACCTTTGAGAAATTACTGAATGTGGGAACTCTTGTGACCTGTGACCGCCAGGTCCAACAAATTCTTCCGCGCCGAGGTCTAGTCATGGATAGTGACGTCACTGATGGTGACTTAAACTCTTTCTCCTAATAATTAGAATACTCTTGATATTATAACCAGGAATATTATACAATACAATTTGAATGCAAAATGAATAAAGGCTAATTTCTCTAAATAAGTGAATACTATAGGATGATTCATTATATGAAAACTATGAATAAGGCGTCAATTATTTTCACCGCAAATTCCTTGGGGTCAGGTCCCGGGTCACCACGCGGGTCCAGCTTCCCATTCTCCCTTGTAGATAAAACATTCCGCATAATTCTTACAACTAGCCTAGTTTGTTACATTGGTGAGTGTGTGTAGTGGTCGTTTTGTGTGTGGAGGGAGTGTGTGTAGTGGTAGTACTGTGAGTGCGGGAGAGTGTGTAGTGGTAGTACTGTGTGTGGTGGAGAGTGTGTAGTGGTTGTACTGTGTGGAGGGAGAGTGTGTAGTGGACGTTCTGTGTGGGGGAGAGTGTGTAGGGGTCGTACTGTTAGGGGAAAGAGTGTGTAGTGGTGGTACTGTGTGGGGGAAGAGTGTGTAGGTGTCGTTCTGCATGGAGGGAGAGTTTGTAGTGGTCGAACTGTGTGGAGGGAGAGTGTGTAGTGGTCGTACTGTGTGGAGGGAGAGTGTGTAGTGGACGTACTGTGTGGGGGAGAGAGTTTAGTGGTCGTACTGTGTGTGAGCAGAGTGTGTATTGGTCGTACTGCATGGAGGGAGAGTGTGTAGTGGTCGAACTGTGTGGAGGGAGAGTGTGTAGTGGTCGTACTGTGTGGAGGGAGAGTGTGTAGTGGTAATACTGTGTGTGGGGGAGAGTGTTTAGTGGTAGTACTGTGTGTTGGTAACTGTGTGTAGTGGTAGTACTGTGTGGGGGAAGAGTGTGTAGTGGTAGTACTGTGTGTGGGGGAGAGTGTGTAGTGGCAGTACTGTGTGTGGGGGGGGGAGAGTGTGTAGTGGTAGTACTGTGTGGGGGAAGAGTGAGTAGTGGTAGTACTGTGTGGAGGGGGAGTGTGTAGTGTTAATATTGTGTGGGGGAAGAGTGTGTAGTGGTAGTACCGTGTGGGGGGAGTGAGTGCTGTAGTAGTACTGTGTGGGGGACGAGTGTGTAGTGGTAGTACTGTGTGTGGTGGAGAGTGTGTAGTGGTAGTACTGTGTGTGGTGGAGAGTGTGTAGTGGTAGTACTGTGTGGGGGGAAGAGTCTGTATTGGTCGTACTATATGGAGGGAGAGTGTGTAGTGGTCGTACTGTGTGTAGTAGTCGTACTGTGTGTAGGGTGAGTGTGTAGCGGTAATACTGTGCGGGGGAGAGTGTGTAGGGGTCGTACTGTGTGGGAGAAGAGTGTGTAGTGGTTGTACTGTGTGGAGGGAGAGTGTGTAGTGGACGTTCTGTGTGGGGGAGAGTGTGTAGGGGTGTACTGTTAGGGGAAAGAGTGTGTAGTGGTGGTACTGTGTGGGGGAAGAGTGTGTAGGTGTCGTTCTGCATGGAGGGAGAGTTTGTAGTGGTCGAACTGTGTGGAGGGAGAGTGTGTAGTGGTCGTACTGTGTGGAGGGAGAGTGTGTAGTGGACGTACTGTGTGGGGGAGAGAGTTTAGTGGTCGTACTGTGTGTGAGCAGAGTGTGTATTGGTCGTACTGCATGGAGGGAGAGTGTGTAGTGGTCGAACTGTGTGGAGGGAGAGTGTGTAGTGGTCGTACTGTGTGGAGGGAGAGTGTGTAGTGGTCGAACTGTGTGGAGGGAGAGTGTGTAGTGGTCGTACTGTGTGGAGGGAGAGTGTGTAGTGGTAATACTGTGTGTGGGGGAGAGTGTTTAGTGGTAGTACTGTGTGTTGGTAACTGTGTGTAGTGGTAGTACTGTGTGGGGGAAGAGTGTGTAGTGGTAGTACTGTGTGTGGGGGAGAGTGTGTAGAGGTAGAAGTGTGTGTGAGGGAGAGTGTGTAGTGGTCGTTTTGTGTGTGGAGGGAGTGTGTGTAGTGGTAGTACTGTGAGTGCGGGAGAGTGTGTAGTGGTAGTACTGTGTGTGGTGGAGAGTATGTAGTTGTAGTACTGTGTGGGGGAAGAGTGTGTAGTGGTCGTACTGTGTGGAGGGAGAGTGTGTAGTGGACGTAATGTGTGGGGGGAGAGTGTGTAGTGGTAGTACTGTGTCAGGGGGCGAGTGAGTAGTGGGTTACTGTGTAGGGGAGAGTGTGTAGTGGTAGTACTGTATGTGGGGGAGAGTGTGTAGTGGTAGTACTGTGTGTGGGGGGAGATTATGTAGTGGTAGTACTGTGTGTGGGGAAGAGAGAATAGTGGTAGTATGTGTGGGGGGGGGGAGTGTGTGCAGTGGTAGTACTGTGTGTGGGGGGAGAGTGTGTAGCGGTAGTATTGTGTAGGGGAAGAGTGTGTAGTGGTAGTACTCTGTGGGGGGGAGTGTGTGCAGTGGTAGTACTGTGTGGGGGACGAGTGTGTAGTGGTAGTACTGTGTGTGGGGGAGTGTGTGTAGTGGTAGTATTGTGTGTGGAGGAGAGTGTGTAGTGGTAGAACTGAGTGTGAGGGAGTGTGTAGTGGTAGTATTGTGTGTGGAGGAGAGTGTGTAGTGGTAAGACTGTGTGTGGAGGAGAGTTGGTAGTGATAGTACTGTGTGTGGAGGGGAGTGTGTAGTGGTAGTAATGAATGTTGGGGAGAGTGTGTAGTGGTCGTACTGTGTGTTTGGGAGAGTGTGTAGTGGTCGTACTGTGTGGGCGTTAGTGTGTGTAGTGGTAGTACTGTGTGTGGGGGAGGGTGTGTAGTGGTCGCACTGTATGTGGAGGAGAGTGTGTAGTGGTAGTACTGTGTGTGGAGGAGAGTGTGTAGTGGTAGTTCTGTGTGTGGAAGAGAATGTGTAGTGCTAGTACTGTGTGTGGAGGAGAGTGTGTAGTGATCGTACTGTGTGTTGGGGAGACTGTGTAGTGGTCGTACTGTATGTTGGGAGAGTGTGTAGTGGTTGTACTGTGTGTGGGGGAGAGTGTGTAGTGGATATACTGTGTGGAGGAGAGTGTGCATTGTACGTACTGTGTGAGAGGAGATTGCGTAGTGGGAGTACTGTGTATTGAGGAAAGTGTGTAGTGGCAGTACTGTGTGTGGTAAAGTGTATGTAGTGGTCTTACTGTATGCTGGTGAGAGTGTGTAGTGGTAGTACTGTGTGTGGGGGAGAGTGTGTAGTGGTAGTCATGTGTGTGGGAAAGAGTGTGTAGTGGTAGTACTGTGTGTGTGGGAGAGTGTGTAGTGGTAGTCATGTGTGTTGGGGAGTGTGTGTAGTGGTAGTTCTGTGTGTGGGGGAGAGTGCGTAATGGTAGTACTGTGTGTGAGGGTGTGTGTAGTGGTAGGACTGTGTGTGGGGGGGAGTGTGTAGTGGTAGTACTGTGTGTGGAGGAGAGTGTGTAGTGGTAGTATTGTGTGTGTGGGAGAGTGTGTAGTGGTAGTCATGTGTGTGGGGGAGAGTGTGTAGTGGTAGTCATGTGTGTGGGAAAGAGTGTGTAGTGGTAGTACTGTGTGTGTGGGAGAGTGTGTAGTGATAGTCATGTGTGTGGGGGAGAGTGCGTAGTGGTAGTACTGTGTGTGAGGGTGTGTGTAGTGGTAGGACTGTGTGTGGGGGAGAGTGTGTAGTGGTAGTACTGTGTGTGGAGGAGAGTGTGTAGTGGTAGTATTGTGTGTGAGGGAATGTGTGTAGTGGTAGTACTGTGTGTGGAGGAGAGTGTGTAGTGGTAGTATTGTGTGTGAAGGAAAGTGTGTAGTGGTAGTACTGTATGTTGGGGAGAGTGTGTAGTGGTCGTACTGTGTGTGGGGCGAGAGTGTGTAGTGGTAGTACTGTGTGTGGGGGAAAGTGTGTAGTGGTCGTAATGTATGTTGGGGAGAGTGTGTAGTGGTAGTACTGTGTGAGGGGATTGTGTTTAGTGGTCGTACTGTATGTGGAGGAGAGTGTGTAGTGGTTGTACTGTGTGTGAGGGAGTGTGTGTAGTGGTACTACTGTATATGGAGGAGAGTGTTTAGTGGTAGTACCGTGAGTGGAGGAGAGTGTGTAGTGGTAGTATTGTGTGAGGAGGAGAGTGTGTAGTGGTAGTACTGTGTGTGGAGGAGAGTGTGTAGTTGTAGTAGTGTGTGTGGAGGAAAGTGTGTAGTGGTCGTACTGTATGTTGGTGAGACCGTGTAGTGGTCGTACTGTATGTTGGTGAGAGTGTGTAGTGGTAGTACTGCGTGGGGGGAGAGTGTTTAGTGGTCGTAATGTATGTTGGTGAGACCGTGTAGTGGTCGTACTGTATGTTGGTGAGAGTGTGTAGTGGTAGTACTGTGTGGGGGAGAGTGTGAAATGTTTGTACTGTAGTAGTGAAATATGTGACTAGAACCGTCCCAAACCAGAGGAGAACCTCGGGGATCGAACTCGGTCATAGTCAAAAGTGGTGTGGGAGTCTGCAGAATGGGACGGGTTGCGTCAGGGGGGGACGTTGTGGGTCACAGGGGTAAAATGTAAGGGATGTTGTGGATCATGTTGGTATGAGGGGAGGGGAGAATAAGTATGTGGGCATGTGTACATCATCTGAAGGTTTCTGTGCTTCCCCGGATGTTTTGATGCGTGGTGTCCGGCCAGGCGTCACTTGAGAGAGTGACATGTTGGGTAGGGGATGGAAGCTATGTGGTTGGTATGCGGACATGTAGGGAGGAGGAGGAGGAGGAGGAGAAGAGAAGATGAATATGTATGTGTATGTGTCGTAGAGTTATACCTGTGTGTGTGTAGATAGATAGGAGAATGTTGAGTGAAGGAGATCATAGTCTTAAGATGAGTATAGGAATATGTACGTTATATTGTGGAGGGGAGGGAGCAGACTCTTAAGAGAGGACAGGTGGAGTCATTATTTTAACTCTATGTGGTCCATTAGCCTTAATCGTTTTTCAATGTCTTCAGAGAGTTCTGGGAGATGTTCACCCCAACAGACCTCTCCCACCACTGCAGATTCATTAAGTAGGGGCGTTGTTCTTATTTCCACCAGCTGGCCCTCACCTGCCCACCATCAATCACTTCTCATTTGACTGGGATCGTTTCCCTTCCCTCACACACAAACACGCCATTTGTTCACTGCGAGTCTTCATTCGCTACACACACACACCATACAGCTCCGTGTCATGTAAAGACGAACCCTCACATCCTGCTTGAAATGCGGTGTGTTTTATATTCCGTCACCAAACCAACTATGTCGGCTGCAATGCACAAGCTGTGAAAAGCCACCCTTAGGCCATTACGACATCAAATGCAAGCGATGTCAGAAGATTTTCAGCGATAACCGTGAGCGTTATTCTTATTTAATTTTCCACAGTTCATTTTATTGCATCCAGAGGTGAAATATCGTGTGTGTAAACTATTATCTCTCCTATAGTGTGAGAATATTTACTCATTCGGGCTATTACATTCCACACACTTAAATATGTTCTTTTCAATTTCAGTTTACAAAACCGTAAAGTGTCCTTACTGCTCACCTGCCCCTCGAGGAGGTCATCGTCGGAATGAAACTTCTCATAAACGTAGGAATCATATATAAAATACTTCTCTTACCTGTATTACATTCACTTGCAAGCAAACACAAGCATAATAATAATATTTTCCCCATTCATCCATGCTGAATATCATTTTGTTCCATTTCAGGTTATAATCCATACCTCGATCGACGGAGGGAACAGATAGATGTCATCGAGTCGGTATCCCATCCGCCCCATACTGAGCTAAAGAGAGCTGATGTCACTCGCGAGTATCCCCCGCCCCTTCAACAAGGGCGGCAACACTGCCAGATGGAGGGCTACGAGACAATATCACGCCCATTTAACACAACGTTAAGGATTCATACCCTCACACCTGCTCAACCCCCTCACGAGGACATAAGTAAGTTATTACTGTCGTATTTCAGTCTATTTCCTAAACATGAATTCCCACTAGTCTGTTCTCACCTCAATATATATATATATATATATATATATATATATATATATATATATATATATATATATATATATATATATATATATATATATATATATATATATATATATATATATATATATATATGTCGTACCTAGTAGCCAGAACTCACTTTTTGGCCTACTATTCAAGGCCCGATTTGCCTAATAAGCCAAGTTTTCCTGAGTTAATATATTTTTTCTAATTTTTTTCTTATGAAATGATAAAGCAACCCATTTCATTATGTATGAGGTCAATTTTTTTTATTGGAGTTAAAATTAACGTAGATATATGACCGAACCTAACCAACCCTACCTAACCTAACCTATCTTTATAGGTTAGGTTTGGTTAGGTAGCCGAAAAAGTTAGGTTAGGTTAGGTTAGGTAGGTTAGGTAGTCGAAAAACAATTAATTCATGAAAACTTGGCTTATTAGGCAAATCGGGCCTTGCATAGTAGGCTGAGAAGTGCGTTCTGGCTACTAGGTACGACATATATATATATATATATATATATATATATATATATATATTATTAAATATGACCGAAAAAGTAAGATTAATAATTCTAACACGAATTTTCTCAATCTTTCGTACATTACGCTTCACTGTTGGAGGTAAATCAAAAATCACTTCTCCAAAATTCATTTTTATTTTTAGTCTGACGCGACACGGGCGCGTTTCATAAAACTTATTACATTTTCAAAGACTTCACAAATACACAACTGATTAGAACTTGCGTTTCCCTGATTTTATATCTACATTTGAGTGAGGTGGGAAGGGTGATGTGGCATTACATTTGAGTGAGGTGGGAAGGGTGATGTGGCATTAACACAAGACAGAACACTAGGGGATATTAATAGGGTATTAAAAGTATCAACACAAGACAGAACAGGAACAATGGGTATTGAATAGAAGTGTTTGTAGAAAGCCTATTGGTCCATATTTCTTGATGCTTCTATATTGGAGCGGAGTCTTGAGGTGGGTAGAATATAGTTGTGCAATAATTGGCTGTTGATTGCTGGTGTTGACTTCTTGATGTGTAGTGCCTCGCAAACGTCAAGCCGTCTGCTATCGCTGTATCTATCGATGATTTCTGTGTTGTTTACTAGGATTTCTCTGGCGATGGTTTGGTTATGGGAAGAGATTATATGTTCCTTAATGGAGCCCTGTTGTTTATGCATCGTTAAACGCCTAGAAAGAGATGTTGTTGTCTTGCCTATATACTGGGTTTTTTGGAGCTTACAGTCCCCAAGTGGGCATTTGAAGGCATAGACGACGTTAGTCTCTTTTAAAGCGTTCTGTTTTGTGTCTGGAGAGTTTCTCATGAGTAGGCTGGCCGTTTTTCTGGTTTTATAGTAAATTGTCAGTTGTATCCTCTGATTTTTGTCTGTAGGGATAACGTTTCTATTAACAATATCTTTCAGGACCCTTTCCTCTGTTTTATGAGCTGTGGAAAAGAAGTTCCTGTAAAATAGTCTAATAGGGGGTATAGGTGTTGTGTTAGTTGTCTCTTCGGAGGTTGCATGGCTTTTCGCTTTCCTTCTTATGATGTCTTCGATGAAACCATTGGAGAAGCCGTTATTGACTAGGACCTGCCTTACCCTACCCTAGGACCTGTCCTAGTCAATAACGGCTTCTCCAATGGTTTCATCGAAGACATCATAAGAAGGAAAGTGAAAAGCCATGCAACCTCCGAAGAGACAACTAACACAACACCTATACCCCCTATTAGACTATTTTACAGGAACTTCTTTTCCACAGCTCATAAAACAGAGGAAAGGGTCCTGAAAGATATTGTTAATAGAAACGTTATCCCTACAGACAAAAATCAGAGGATACAACTGACAATTTACTATAAAACCAGAAAAACGGCCAGCCTACTCATGAGAAACTCTCCAGACACAAAACAGAACGCTTTAAAAGAGACTAACGTCGTCTATGCCTTCAAATGCCCACTTGGGGACTGTAAGCTCCAAAAAACCCAGTATATAGGCAAGACAAAAACATCTCTTTCTAGGCGTTTAACGATGCATAAACAACAGGGCTCCATTAAGGAACATATAATCTCTTCCCATAACCAAACCATCGCCAGAGAAATCCTAGCAAACAACACAGAAATCATCGATAGATACAGCGATAGCAGACGGCTTGACGTTTGCGAGGCACTACACATCAAGAAGTCAACACCAGCAATCAACAGCCAATTATTGCACAACTATATTCTACCCACCTCAAGACTCCGCTCCAATATAGAAGCATCAAGAAATATGGACCAATAGGCTTTCTACAAACACTTCTATTCAATACCCATTGTTCCTGTTCTGTCTTGTGTTGATACTTTAATACCCTATTAATATCCCCTAGTGTTCTGTCTTGTGTTAATGCCACATCACCCTTCCCACCTCACTCAAATGTAATGCCACATCACCCTTCCCACCTCACTCAAATGTAGATATAAAATCAGGGAAACGCAAGTTCTAATCAGTTGTGTATTTGTGAAGTCTTTGAAAATGTAATAAGTTTTACGAAACGCGCCCGTGTCGCGTCAGACTAAAAATAAAAATGAATTTTGGAGAAGTGATTTTTGATTTACCTCCAACAGTGAAGCGTAATGTACGAAAGATTGAGAAAATTCGTGTTAGAATTATTAATCTTACTTTTTCGGTCATATTTAATAATATATGTCTACAGGAAAGACTGCTACCAAAATATACTAATATATATATATATATATATATATATATATATATATATATATATATATATATATATATATATATATATATATATATATAATATACTAATATATATATATATATATATATATATATATATATATATATATATATATTAGTATATTTTGGTAGCAGTCTTTCCTGTAGACATATATTATTAAATATGACCGAAAAAGTAAGATTAATAATTCTAACACGAATTTTCTCAATCTTTCGTACATTACGCTTCACTGTTGGAGGTAAATCAAAAATCACTTCTCCAAAATTCATTTTTATTTCTAGTCTGACGCGACACGGGCGCGTTTCGTAAAACTTATTACATTTTCAAAGACTTCACAAATACACAACTGATTAGAACTTACGTATCTCTGATTTTATATCTACATTTGAGTGAGGTGGGAGGGGTGATGTGGCTTTAACACAAGACAGAACAAAAGGGGATATTAATAGGGTATTAAAAGTATCAACACAAGACAGAACAGAAACAATGGGTATTGAATAGAAGTGTTTGTAGAAAGCCTATTGGTCCATATTTCTTGATGCTTCTATATTGGAGTGGAGTCTTGAGGTGGGTAGAATATAGTTGTGCAATAATTGGCTGTTGATTGCTGGTGTTGACTTCTTGATGTGTAGTGCCTCGCAAACGTCAAGCCGCCTGCTATCGCTGTATCTATCGATGATTTCTGTGTTGTTTACTAGGATTTCTCTGGCGATGGTTTGGTTATGGGAAGAGATTATATGTTCCTTAATGGAGCCCTGTTGCTTATGCATCGTTAAACGCCTAGAAAGAGATGTTGTTGTCTTGCCTATATACTGGGTTTTTTGGAGCTTACAGTCCCCAAGTGGGCATTTGAAGGCATAGACGACGTTAGTCTCTTTTAAAGCGTTCTGTTTTGTGTCTGGAGAGTTTCTCATGAGTAGGCTGGCCGTTTTTCTGGTTTTATAGTAAATCGTCAGTTGTATCCTCTGAGTTGTATCCTCTTGACATGCCAGAAAGTATTCTGAGGAAACTACTCCAAGCTTGTACTAAAGAGGCACCCTTCTTGAGCCCGGATGGGCACATGTATAAGCAAGTAGATGGGGTCGCCATGGGTTCTCCCCTAGGTGTCCTGTTTGCAAACTTCTACATGGGTACCATCGAGCAAAAAGTCTTAGTCGACATGAACTTGAAACCGGCCATATACTGCAGGTATGTTGACGACATTTTTACACAGATACCTGATGTCAGACATCTGCAGGAGCTGAAGGAGGCATTTGAGCAGAGTTCCGTGCTGCGTTTCACTTACGAGACGGAAAAGGATGGGAAGCTGCCTTTTCTAGATGTAACAGTCATGGAAAAGGGCGGAGGTTTCCACACTGCAGTCTACACTAAGGAAACAAACATAGGAATGTGCCTAAATGCCAACAGCGACTGCCCTGACAGGTACAAGAGGAGTGTTGTTAACGCATACGTCGACCGTGCTCTCAGCCACAGCTCAGAATGGAAGCAAGTCGACGAAGAACTCTGTAGGGTAAGGCAGGTCCTAGTCAATAACGGCTTCTCCAATGGTTTCATCGAAGACATCATAAGAAGGAAAGTGAAAAGCCATGCAACCTCTGAAGAGACAACTAACACAACACCTATACCCCCTATTAGACTATTTTACAGGAACTTCTTTTCCACAGCTCATAAAACGGAGGAAAGGGTCCTGAAAGATATTGTTAATAGAAACGTTATCCCTACAGACAAAAATCAGAGGATACAACTGACGATTTACTATAAAACCAGAAAAACGGCCAGCCTACTCATGAGAAACTCTCCAGACACAAAACAGAACGCTTTAAAAGAGACTAACGTCGTCTATGCCTTCAAATGCCCACTTGGGGACTGTAAGCTCCAAAAAACCCAGTATATAGGCAAGACAACAACATCTCTTTCTAGGCGTTTAACGATGCATAAGCAACAGGGCTCCATTAAGGAACATATAATCTCTTCCCATAACCAAACCATCGCCAGAGAAATCCTAGTAAACAACACAGAAATCATCGATAGATACAGCGATAGCAGGCGGCTTGACGTTTGCGAGGCACTACACATCAAGAAGTCAACACCAGCAATCAACAGCCAATTATTGCACAACTATATTCTACCCACCTCAAGACTCCGCTCCAATATAGAAGCATCAAGAAATATGGACCAATAGGCTTTCTACAAACACTTCTATTCAATACCCATTGTTTCTGTTCTGTCTTGTGTTGATACTTTTAATACCCTATTAATATCCCCTCTTGTTCTGTCTTGTGTTAATGCCACATCACCCCTCCCACCTCACTCAAATGTAGATATAAAATCAGAGATACGTAAGTTCTAATCAGTTGTGTATTTGTGAAGTCTTTGAAAATGTAATAAGTTTTACGAAACGCGCCCGTGTCGCGTCAGACTAGAAATAAAAATGAATTTTGGAGAAGTGATTTTTGATTTACCTCCAACAGTGCAGCGTAATGTACGAAAGATTGAGAAAATTCGTGTTAGAATTATTAATCTTACTTTTTCGGTCATATTTAATAATATATATATATATATATATATATATATATATATATATATATATATATATATATATATATATATATATATATATATATATATATATATATATATATATATATATATATATGTCGTACCTAGTAGCCAGAACGCACTTCTCAGCCTAATATTCTCGGCCCGATTTGCCTAATAAGCCAAGTTTTCCTGAATTAATATATTTTCTCTAATTTTTTTTCTTATGAAATGATTAAGCTGCCCATTTCATTATGTATGAGGTTAATTTTTTTTATTGGAGTAAAAATTAACGTAGATATATGACGGAACATAACCAACCCTACCTAACCTAACCTAACCTATCTTTATAGGTTAGGTTAGGTTAGGTAGCCGAAAAAATTAGGTTAGGTAGGTTAGATAGTCGAAAAACAATTAATTCATGAAAACTTGGGTTATTAGGCAAATCGGGCCTTGCATATTAGGCCGTGAAGTGCGTTCTGGCTACTAGGTACGACATATATATATATATATATATATATATATATATATATATATATATATATATATATATATATATATATATATATATATATATATATATATATATATATATATATATATATATATATATATTGTGATGATAATCTCTTTCAAGAGAGATTGAGCCTGCTCTTCCCTACTTTAAGTTACGCCAAAAACACAAGTATAAGATGCTACATTCAAGATACGTCACCAGTAGCAGAAAACGTTTTGACCAGGAGGCAAGACGTATCCAAGATCCCTTCACTCCACACACCCTCCTCACGCCGGCTCATCATCAAACCAGCTAACTACCCTTCACCAGCTTACCTGCTTCTGATTGGCGACTCGCCAGCCGCGCACCTGCACACAGCATCTCAGCGCCCTCTACACGAATCAACGTCTGAGCCTGACCAGCAATCCACTTTAGAATATTCCTTGTGCTCTTAAGGTTGATACCTCTCTCTGGCATACTCGCTCATTAGCTCGTATACGAAGGGAGGTTTCAGCCATAGCTGATATTCTCAGCACCATTTTAACATTGTAATTTTTGTATTTCACATTGTCTTTACATTTTCTTCATTATTTAATTGTAATTTAACTTCAAGAGATTTGTCTTTATTTTCATTTATGTTTAAAGTAAATATATTAAAGTTTCATTGTTCATATTTTGTTTTAGCGTCACATTTTAATGGGGGCCTGTCCGGGAGCTTCACTCAGGTACTAGTACCAGAACGTCAATTTGTGGTAAGCGTACTTCACTTTGCTAAAGTAGCCTTTCAATATTATCATTAATTTTTATATTTATATGGTGCTGTGTGTATTGTGCATTCCGAGAGTAGCATATGGTGAGTGTGAGTTAACTTTGGATTACGTGGTGACTGTAGGCCTCAGTCATTCTCTTAATTGGTCATCTCTCCCTCCATGTTATTACTCGTGTTTACCACCTTTTGTCCATAGGATATTTCTCATATTTTCGGCAGATCATCATTTTGATACCCTGGTACTTTGGTTTGTCTCTGGGTCAAAGCACCCTATCATCTGCAATCCGACCGAAGGAGGAAAAGAGGGCCATAGTTCCTCTAGCACGGACTTTGTTGCTGAGTTGGGACTTCAGCAGCAGTTTTCGTCACCAGTTGGCACTCGCACCCCTACACGTCGGTCAGAGATGATGATATTTACTTAGGTAGAGAATTAGCTTTCTTTTTACAGAGCACAAAGTTCGCTAATTCTGTAAGTATCATATTCATTTAGTAGGAAACCCTTGCTTATGTCCTATAGAGACTCGGCAAGGTATGCCTACATTCTTGGACTACCTAATTCACTTTTGGAGCAATTAAATGTTTCATTTGTTTTAGAAACTCAGTTTCACTTATTTAGTAGGATTTTCTTGCCCTTATTCTTATTTATTTATTTATTTATTTATTTATTTATTTATTTATGCATATACAAGAATGTACATAAGGAATGTGAGGATACAATTATGGTAATTACAGTCTTGTAAAGCCACTAGCACGCGCAGCGTTTCGGGCAGGTCCTTAATCTAAGAAAATTTTAAGGAGGTAAATACTTGCAAAATTTATAGACAAAAAAATGATAACAGATTACATGGAATGAAAAAAAAAAAAAAGATGAGAGAAAATTATAGGTACAGTATATTAAAGCACATAGGTAGCTATGATTGATTGCAATGACAGCTTAAAATGGTAGTTGACAACAAATTGGTAGGCACAATACAGCAGAAACAATATAAGATTGATTGCAATGACAGCTTGAATGGTAGTTGGCAAAAATTGGTAGTCACAATACAGCATATGGCTAGCACATAAAAGAAGACAGCAATGAACACAATGATAAGGTTGTTTGATATTACATTAAAAAATTCTCTTACATTGAGTACCGGGTACAAGATTTCCTGCGACTTTGATTGACTAATCATTTACCATCCTATAATTAACTTTAATTGTTAAAGATTAAAATTCCACAGGATACTTACCAGTTGCCACGTTATCCTGTTTCTGACATTTACCATATCACAACTATATTCGTGTAAATTTATTTGCTATCTTTCACCATGTTTCGTCTCCAAGCTTTCCGTAACGATCCAGCTGGTGAAATAGGGACATTAGGTCGTGCCAAGAGGACTGAATTACAAACTCTTGTACACGAGTATCAAGTAGATGTTCCCCATGGAGCCAACAAAAATGAAATCCATACCCTAATCATGGATTACCTCTTAGATGAAAGGAAAATTGACTCTGACAACCACGAAACTTACTCTATTGCAGATAAACCTGATTTGCCAACTATGAAACTCAAACTAGAAATTGCCAAGATCGATTGAGCAACAAAGGGAAGCCCTCGACCAACAAAAAGAAGCCCTACAACTGAAAGAACGAGAAGCCGCCTTGAGGAAAGAAGAACAAGAACGAGAGGCAGCCTTAAGGAAAGAAGAACAAGAACGAGAGGCAGCCTTGAGGAAAGAAGAACAAGAGAGGTGGCCCTAAAAGAACGAGAGATGGCTCTCAAGGAACGTGAGATTGCAATACTCCGTGAGCATGAGCAAGTACAGCTTGAAGCAAAACATCGTCACCTGGAGATGCAACGCGAGCATGACAAACAAGCGGACATGGCTATAGAATGTCGACAACGAGAACTCACGTTGGAGACTTCACATCTCACTCAACGCCAGCAAGCTACCGCCAGTCTTCCAGTAAGTTTCAATATATCCCATGCAAGTAAGTTAATGCCACCATTCGTTGAGACAGAGATTGATGTCTTTTTTACCACCTTTGAGACCCTAGCTAATAAACTTAGCTGGCCTGTTGACCAATGGTCTACCCTTCTCAGAGTGCATCTTACAGGTTGACCTGCAGTTACTCTCAGTACCTTAGCGTCTGAGAATGACTACCAGACCCTGAAACAAGCAGCTTTGGACGCCTACCTTCTCTCCACCGAAAGCTACAGACGAAAATTCCGTGACCATCTAAAGGCAAGTACCACCACCTTTCTAGAATTTGCCAATACAAAGAAACGATATTTCATGAAATGGCTGGAAGCAGCACATGTCTCTACATTTGCAGAACTCGTCAACCTCATGCTAGTTGAGGAATTCTTGAGACGTGTTCCCCCTTCCCTCCGTTTATATCTAGCAGATAAAGAAGAAACCGACTACATCAAATGTGCGAAGTCGGCTGACACCTACAGCCTCATCCACCGGCTGACACCATCACCACCTCTCAGTAAGAAGTCTTGGTACAGTTACGATAAAGTGAGTACAGAGGAAGCGAGCTCACAATTGTATTGTAAGTATTGCAAACTCTATGGACATACCATAGATAGATGTGTGAAGGCTTGTTACGACCCTGGGTTCCTCAGTGGAAACCAGATATCAAAATTGAGCTATTAAACTTTCTTATAGTATAGTTGGACGCATCACGAGCTGCAATTGTTTGTATCTTCCCTGCCAGACGTAAGACTATTCTTGTTTATCAAAGAGCATTTAAAGACTGAGCTTGGGTTGATTATTAAATAATAACATAGGCACCAACTATGCTTACTAATACTTTCTAATCATTTTAAAGTAAACCTGAGTAAACTTGGTATAGAGCTGCGGTACGATTAGTTGAGCAGTCTGCCGGCAGCGAGCCAGCTGGGGGGAAGGAGACTGAGACTCCTTCTTCTCTGAGCTGGCGTTGGGTGGACAGGATCCTCCTACCCTGCCTCCTCGTTTCTTATTTCTGTGTCTTGTTTCCAGCTAAGCATACTGTGTACATTCTTCATTGTCTGGCATACACGTGTTCTATGTGCAGAGTATAATACTTTGTGTGTAGTAGGTGTCTTAGTGTGTATAATACTAGTTATTCTAAGGGGGGTCCCAGTGGAACCACGTGGTTTCCCTACCCTAAGCTGACTCTAGCTTCAAGTGTTTCCCTAGTAGAACTTTACCCTAGCTTGTGTTCAGTGTAAAACCTTGTATCCTGTCTATGTGGACCAAGGCTTTTAACGTAAGATAGTGTGGTAAAGTAATTATTATTATTGTTATTGGTGTGAGTGTATATGGGGGGTTGTTAAGGGGTTAATAAATAAGTAAGTTAGTAACGGAGTATCCCTTCTTCCTGTGTGGGAGTGCTATGATCAACCTCTGGTCTGACATGGTCTAGTAGCAAGTTATTATTACTGTGGATAGTTTATTTTGGGGGCTGGGCCTTTTAGTTCTCCCAGATTTGATAACTCTGTATTCTAACTTCCCTTACCCTTTAATAGTACCAGTTCCCCCATAGCAAGTCCACTATTGTCATAACAAGTAGTTGGCCTGACCGGGATGAACACTAAACTGTAATTTTTTTTTATTTTTGAGTGCCAAAACTAAAAATTCTTGTTTTCCTCAGAACGGTTGTGTGTTAGCCTAGGGCCCAGCTCATCTAGCAAAGGATTCATTCTTTCACTGACTGGACACCCAGCTGGATCTCTTCACGATTGAGGTTAGTGTGGCCTTGTGTTAGGGGCCGTGCAAATTTTTGTTTTTTCCAATTTTTATTTTTTTTTAATTTTTTCTTTGGCTAGGAGCTAAATTAATTTGTGATGGCATCTGAAATACAGGAACTGGCAAAGGATCCTTCAGTGGTAGAGATAAATGTTAATAATGAACTAAAAAAAAGTCCACTTATGGATGTCAACCAACAAACTAACACTTAACATAGAAAAGACCTACTACATCCTATTTGGAAGCAAATCTACAAATGCAATTCAGCTTCAGATAGACAATGTAAACATTAGCAATAAAAATGATGGAAAGTTTCTTGGCATATTCCTAGACAAGAGACTCAACTTCAGTACCTACATACAACACATAACTAAGAAAGTCTCTAAAACAGTTGGTATACTCTCCAAAATCAGATATTATGTACCTAACTCTGCTCTCATCTCTCTATATTATGCACTAATCTATCCCTATCTCAACTATGGTATCTGTGCATGGGGTTCAACCACTGCAAACCACCTCAAGTCCATCATCACCCAGCAAAAATCTGCTATCAGAATAATATCAAATTCTGCTTTCAGACAACACACAGCCCTCTTGTTTAACTCCCTAAACATGCTAAACATAATCTCACTCCACAAATTCTCTTGTGTCAACTACATTTACAAAACCCTGTTCTTAAATGCAAATCCTTGTCTGAAACTCCTCCTGGACAGATGTAATAGGACCCATTATCACCACACCAGAAATAAATATATCTTTGATATCCCCAGAGTTAAACTTAATCTGTGTAAACACTCTATGCAAATAAAGGGACCCTGTTTATGGAACTCACTCCCTACTGAATTGAAAAGCTGTCCAACTTTTACATCATTCAAAATCAATACTAAAAAGTACCTAATTTCATCTTCATAGTTTTTCACTTTTTGCCTTAAAATTGCACTGTATCTATTGCTATCCAATCTCCCAACCTTTATGTTCCCAATTTGAACATCTTTACCATTGTGATCATTGCTGTCTTCTTATATGTGCTGCCAATCTGCTGTATGGTGTTTATAAATCTTGTTTATCTGTATCTTTTGCTACCCAGTCTCCCAATCTTTATGTACCCAATCTGAACATCTTTACCATTGTGATCATTGCTGTCTTATATGTGCTGTCAATCTGCTGTATGGTGTCTATTAATCTTGTTTAAATTACTAATCAAGCTGTCAATGTAATCAATCAGAGCTTTAATATAACAATATACTTTAATATATAATATATATGTGCTTTAATATACTTACTAAGCTCTCTCATCTCATTTTTCTCTTGCAATGTATCTTTATCATTTATCAATTCTGATAGAAATTACCTACTTAAAATTATCTGCTAGATTAAGGACCTGCCCGAAACGCTGTGCGTACTAGTGGCTTTACAAGAATGTAAATTCTGTACTATCCAATGTATTCTCACAAACCCAATGTACCTTCTTGTATATATATAAATAAATAAATAAATAAATTAATAAATAAATAAAGAAACTTACCAAGTCTAATTTAGTATTGTTAGGCAAGGAATTTGGCCTAGAATTAAATGACGTGGATAAAAGTGGACTTTGGTTAATGAAATATTACAACATTGTATTGATGAAGAACTATTGGCAAGTGATACACCTTTATGCCAGCCTAACCAAGCGGAAAGTGCAGCTCATAGGGACAGAGAGTTAGCTCTAGAGTTAGCAAAAATAAAATTAGAAGAGCAAAGACTCAAAACCGAGGAGGCTAGAATTAGAGCGAATGCCACTGGACCTCCACCTGCCGGGGATTCAAACCCCAGGCATTATGAGAAAAAGCATAACTTGCCTGAAATTTCAGAGTCAGACCCTCAAAGGTTTTTCAACCATTTTCAGAGATTAGCCATGTCCATGACCTGGTCAAAGGAAGAGTGGGTGAAAATTATACAGGGAAGACTTAGGGGTAAGGCCCAAGATATTTTTATAAATATGCCTGATGAAGAGTGTTTTGAATATGATAAAGTCAGGGAACGAATTTTGCGGGCATATGAAATTACTCCTGAAGCTCACCGCCAAGCTTATCACAACCTTAGGCCTACTCACAACCAACCGCTCCCTGTATTTGCTAATGATCAAATTAGCTTGTTTGATAAATGGATTCGCTCGGCTAAAGCCGAAACATACGAGGCACTTAAGAATGTTATGTTAAGAGAACAGTTTATAGATAATATGCCAGATAATGTAGCACAGTATATTAGAGGAAGGGTAGAGGTAAATTCTAAAATAGGGGATTTGGCCAAGCTGGCAGAAAACTACCAGTTGGCGGGCAAAAGGCCCAATAAGAATAATTATACCCTACAGAGTAACAAAACTTATACTCACAGCCAGTCCAGACCAGCTCATTCTAACCCTTTACCTAATACACCTTCTGTTTCAGACGTAACTAACCCTGTTAAATTGACTAACCCCACGACACCTAAGAGTGAACCGAAGGGTAATTCTGTTAGTAATGTCTCTTCTCCCCGACGTATCTGTGGTCACTGTAAACGTCCAAACCACACTATTAGCCGTTGTTGGCAACTGTACCCGGAAAAAAGACCCAATGCTCTAGTTGTGACACAGGGCTTGAGGCCTTCGGAAGGGTTAGGGAGTAAGACCTCCAACCCACAGTGGTTGGACTTGCTTACCCCATTCTTATCGAAAGGGAGACTACTTTTGTCTGAGGGTTCTTCCTGGAAGGACGTGGTGATCTTCCGAGACACCGGTGCCATCCAGACTTTAGGCTTAACAATCCCTGGCTTACAATGGGAATACTTAAATCTATTAATAAAAAAACATGACCTTGAGAAAAAGTATAGGTTAGGGATTGTCTCCAAAGAATTCTCAAAGAATTACTCATTATTGCTATCTAAGATAATTAGACGAGCCAAAACTAAATACTACGAAGATAAATTTACCCAAATAAAGAGCAACATTAAACAAACATGGAGAACAATTTCACAAATATTGGGATCAAAGAAGTCTTTAAATAACAAACCGACTCTCCTGTCTAATAACGATGGTCAGCTTTCAGCCTCTGATTCTGCTATTGAGTTCAATAGGTTCTTCTCTTCCATTGGTTCATCCCTTGCTAATGATATTCCATCTTCCAGTACTGACATTAAGGACTATCTTACAGGGAACTATCCCCAGTCTCTGTACCTAAAGCCTATTAATTCCATTGACGTCAATGAGATAATCCTTTCCCTTAAAACCAAGTCTGGTGCCCTTGAGGAGATACCAACTTTAATCTACAAAAAAGCCTCCAGATCTTTAGCCCCTGCTATTGCTTTGCTCTTCAACAAGTCACTTGAACTCCAAACCTTTCCAGATATTCTAAAAAAAGCGAGAGTAACGCCTGTCCACAAATGTGGTGATCTCACAGATGTTAACAACTACAGACCTATATCAATCCTGCCAAACTTGTCAAAAATTTTTGAAAAACTAATCTATAAGCAGCTTTACTCATATCTAGCCAAACTCAATATACTTAGCCCTTGCCAATATGGCTTCAGGCCCAAAAAAAGCACTAACGATGCACTTATTAGTATGCTTAACTCGATTCATACAGCTCTTGATAAAAATGAGTTCCCTGTTGGGTTATTTGTGGACCTGCGTAAAGCTTTCGATACTGTCAACCACCAAAACCTTCTTTTAAATTACATCATTATGGTGTCAGAGGACACTCCCTACAATACCTCAAATCCTACCTTACTGACAGGCTCCAATGTGTTTCTGTGAATAATGCAATTTCTCCCACCCTACCCATCAACATTGGTGTTCCCCAGGGCAGCATACTTGGCCCTCTCCTCTTTCTCATCTACATTAATGGCCTTCCAAATGCCTCCCAACACCTCAAACCAATCCTATTTGCTGACGACACAACCTTCATTTACTCCAGTCCTGATCCCCTTGCTCTAAATGCCACAGTAAATACTGAGCTAAATAAAGTCCATCTGTGGCTAACTGCCAACAAACTCACCCTTAACATTGACAAAACTTTCTATATTCTGTTTGGCAATAAATCCTCTAATCAAATAAATCTCAAAATAAACAATACCCAAATTTGTAACAAATTAGATGGCAAATTCCTTGGCATTCTCATTGACCACAAGCTGAATTTCCAGGGACACATTCTAAACATTTCTAAAAAAGTTTCAAAAACTGTGGGCATTCTTTCTAAGATCAGATATTATGTACCATGCCCTGCCCTGGTGACTCTCTATTACTCCCTTATCTATCCATATCTCAACTATGGTATTTGTGCTTGGGGCTCTACTACCCAAAATCACTTACGTCCTCTAATTACTCAACACAAAGCTGCTATTAGGACAATATCCAATTCTGGCCCCAGACATCACTCGGTACCCCTATTCAAATCCCTGAATATGTTAGACATTAAGTCATTGCACATTCTCTCATGTGTACTATACATATACAAAACGCTAAATTGTAATGCCAATCCTGATCTCAAAAGCTTCATAGAAGGTTGTAACAGAACCCATGAGCACCACACCAGAAATAGATACAGTTTTGATATTCCTAGAGTACGACTTAATCAAACCAGAAATGCTCTACAAATCAAGGGGCCCAGAATGTGGAATGACCTTTTCAACCATGTTAAAGACAGTACCTCTCTCAACCAGTTTAAGTTAAAAACGAAGCTATACCTAATAAATTCCCTGTAACCTACCTTACCTCTCTATTGTCAACCCATGTATGTTTTTTGTTTTTTTTTTGTTTTTCAAATCAACGCTGTTTTAATGTAATTTTCTGTAATAATTTGTAATTGTATTTGTGCTGTTTTTCAACAATGTTCCCCCCTCTTTTACCTCTATTTTTATTTGTACTCAACGCATTTTTTTCTTTTTACCCATTAGTTTTAAGTTTTAGTCAGTAGTGTTTTTTCCTGCCCGAAACGCTTTGCGTAATAGTGGCTTTAGGCATTGTATGTACTAGCTCTTATTTATAAAGCCAACAAACTTTGTAAAATCTCTTTATGTATGTACCTTTGCCTAAATAAAAATTATTATTATTATTATTATTATTACTTTAATTTTAGAGAGTGCGTTGCAAGGTGCCAACACTCTCGACACTGGAGAGGTGGTACTGGTTGAGGGTGTCACTAGTGATACTCGAGCAGTACCTCTCCGTAAGGTTACCCTGGAATCTGATTTCCACAAGAGTGTTTGTACAGTCGGAGTCACTTCATACCTACCTTTCCCTAATGTTGATGTAATAGTTGGTAATGATTTAGCAGGGGATAAGGTAGGGACTCCAGACTGCCTATTATGTTGCCTACCCCTAAGGTTTGCCTGGATCCATCAGCCGCAGAGGATAATGTTGTGTACCCTGCGTGTGCGGTGACCAGGTCTATGGGACTTAAATGTAAGGGCAGCCCTGTGCTTACCAAGGTGGTAAATCCCGAGGACACGAGGAACTTTCCGAGTGGTGAAAACCAAGTGGACCTCGCGGACACATTCATGGCCCGACTCGATGACGTGGCCGAGGACATTGTGGAGAGCCTGCCACCGCCATCTACCGAGAGTAGTGGGGAGGTGGAGGAGAACACTGTTGAGCCTCGACCAATGGCATCTGACCAAGGCCTAGATGCCTCCTTGAGTGAGTTACAGAAAGCTGACCCCAGTCTTGCAGATTGTCATGAGACAGCCGTCTCTATGGAGTAAATTGTAGACGCAGCAACTGGGTACTACTACAATGATCGGATTTTGATGAGAAAATGGAGACCACAGAGTGCTCCCTTGTCAAATGAGTGGGAGGTAGTCCACCAGGTTATGTTGCTGATCTGCTATAGAGAAAGAGTTTTGGCAGCTGCTCATGATGATCCTATGGGGGGACATCAAGGTATTAATATTACATATCACAAAATTTTTAAGTATTTTTTCTGGCCCAAGCTGAAAAGCGATGTGGCAAAATTTTGTAATGCGTGTATTGTTTGTCAACTGGTTGGGAAACCAAACCAGACTCCACCTAAAGCTCCTCTAAGGCCTATTGTCGTGCCAGAGAAACCATTTTCTCATGTGGTAATGGACTATGTTGGACCATTACCTAGAACTAAGTCTGGTAATATTTACCTAATCACGATGATGTGTATCACTACTCGTTACCCAGAGGCTTTTGCTGTAAGGAACATCTGAGCAAAAACTTTTGTTGCTCGTATGTTGCAATTTTTTTCCACTTTTGGACTGCCTCGGGTCGTGCAAACTGACAATGGTGCTAACTTTAAGTCTGATATTTTTGAACAATTTTGTAAGGACCATGGAATAACTCATAAGGTTTCCAGCCCATACCATCCACAGAGTCAGGGGGTAATTGAACGTTTCCATCTAACTCTGAAGCAGATGTTGAAGACATCGTGCGAGAGTTCCTACACCTTCTGGGATGAGAAATTACCGTATGTTTTGTTTGCGGCTAGAGAGGGATTACAAAGTTCACTGGGTTGTTCTCCTTTTGAGTTAGTCTTTGGCCATAAAGTGCGTGGACCCTTGCAAATGTTACAGGAGAATCTGTTAGGAAATGTAACGTTAACCGAAGGTTCGGCTTTCTTTGCGCAACACCACCAGAGACTCAAGAGCTGCAAGGCGGCGGCACTAAAGTATCTTGGGAAGGCCCAAGAAAAGATGACAGAACGAAACGATGCTAAGGCTAAGTGGCGGGTATTTCAGCCTGGCGACCCTGTCCTGGTATTAAAGCCTCGACTAGGGAACACTATGTCCCACAAGTACGAAGGCCACTACATTGTGACAGAAAAGACTGGGAACCTCACATACAAAGTGAGGCACTCTGACAAGTGTAACCAGGTAATGCTCGTACATGTAAATCGGCTGAAGAAGTTCCAGGGCCCCAGGCCCATTGCACTAACCAATGTTTCCATTTCCAGTGAGGGAGGGGATGATTGTTCTGGGGACCCAACTAATCTCATTCTCAATAATTCTAGTTCTGTGAATGCTGTGGAGGAGGGACTGTCCCATTTGCAGATGGCCCAACGTGAAGAGGTGCAGTCGTTGGTTGATGAATTCTCCAGTGTGTTCGGGGAGGTCCCGACCCAGACTGATGCCATTTGCCATGATGTCAAGTTGACGGACTACACCTCCATTCGCCTTCAACCCTATCAGATGAGTCCAGAAAAGAAGGCCATCGTACAGAAGGAGGTCGACTTCTTGCTCCAGCACGGCCTCATCCGGCCGAGCCAGGGCTCTTGGTGCTCGCCCTGCCTTTTGGTCCCCAAACTAGACGGCTCCTGGCGATTATGCACCAACTACCGGCAGCTCATCAAGTTGACCATTGTGGATGCCTATCCGTTGCCTCGTCTCGAGGACTGCATCGATGAAATCGGGAACGCCACGTATGTCTCGAAATTCGATCTCTCAAGGGGGTACTATCAAATCCCACTCACTGAATGTGCTAAACAGCTAACTGCGTTCGTGACACCCGAGGGTGTTTTTGAGTATCAAGTGTTACCGTTCGGTTTGCGTAATGCCCCTGCCACTTTCCAGAGACTCATGAACTCTTTGCTGACTAATGTGCCAAATTGTCGGGCGTATTTAGATGATATCATGCTCTTTGACAGTAATTGGGCTGACCACATAGCTAGGTTACGCCAGTTGTTCGCAATCTTGAAAAAGGCAAATCTTACCTTAAATGCAAAAGAGTGTCATTTTGGCCAAGGTACAGTGACGTACCTCGGTTATGAAGTGGGCCTAGGAAAAGTGTTACCTCGGCAAGATAAAGTCAGTGCCATTCTGGAGTATCCCGTGCTTCAGTCTAAAAAGGACATTCAACGATTTATCGGTATGTGTGCGTACTATCGACGCTTTTGTCAGAACTTTTCCAGTGTGGCCACTCGTCTCACAGACTTGTTGCAGAAGGCCGTTAAATTTAAGTGGTCATCAGACTGTGCAGAGGCATTTAAAAATTTGAAATTGATCTTAGCTTCCGCCCCAGTGCTTGCTAGTCCAAGGTTCGACCATTTAAAAATTCATGTTGACGCGTCTGACTCGGGTGCTGGTGCAGTGTTGTTGCAAACTGGGGATGATCAGGTGGAACACCCAGTATATTATTACTCTGTGAAATTTGACAAGGCGCAACGCAATTATTCAGTGGTAGAAAAAGAGGCGTTGGCGCTAGTGTTAACATGTAAAAAGTTCGAAGTTTACCTCACAGGTAATATAGTGGAAGTGTACACGGACCATAACCCACTAGTCTTTATGAATCAGATGAAGGGGAAGAATAAACTCATCCTCAGGTGGGCATTGTACCTACAGGACTTCAATCTGTCTATTATCCACCTACCGGGCCGGCTCAACGTGATGGCCAACGCTCTGTCCCGGTTGCCTGAATAACATTCATCTGGGCCACAGGAATCCATTTACCAACTGTCATGCTTTAGTTATTTTTTTGTTTAGGTTCTCCTGTGACATTAAATATTCCATGTCCAATTTATTTACTTCCCTGTTTTTTTGTGTATGTGTTTTTTTTTCAGAGAATTCCTTTGTGCTTTTCTTGCAGAGAATTTATTGTTTTTGATTGATTTTTTTTTCATTGATTTTCCTTTTTATTCTCTGTATACTTTTACAAAAAAATATGACTACTATTCTAGTAGTCACATTTTTTTTTTCTCTGAAGGGGGGAGGAGTGTTACGACCCTGGGTTCCTCAGTGGAAACCAGAGGTCAAAATTGAGCTATTAAACTTTCTTATAGTATAGTTGGACGCATCACGAGCTGCAATTGTTTGTATCTTCCCCGCCAGACGTAAGACTATTCTTGTTTCTCAAAGAGCATTTAAAGACTGAGCTTGGGGTTGATTATTAAATAATAACATAGGCACCAACTATGTTTACTAATACTTTCTAATCGTTTGGAAAGTAAACCTGAGTAAACTTGGTATAGAGCTGCGGTACGATTAGTTGAGCAGTCTGCCGGCAGCGAGCCAGCTGGGGGGAAGGAGACTGAGACTCCTTCTTCTCTGAGCTGGCGTTGGGTGGACAGGATCCTCCTACCCATCCTCCTCGTTTCTTATTTCTGTGTCATGTTTCCAGCTAAGTATACTGTGTACATTCTTCAATGTCTGGCATACACATGTTCTATGTGCAGAGTATTATACTTTGTGTGTAGTAGGTGTCTTAGTGTGTATATTACTAGTTATTCTAAGGGGGGTCCCACTGGAACCACGTGGTCTCCCTACCCTAAGCTGACTCTAGCTTCAAGTGTTTCCCTAGTAGAACTTTACCCTAGCTTGTGTTCAGTTTAAAACCTTGTATCCTGCTTAAGTGGACCAAGGCTTTTAACGTAAGATAGTGTGGTAAAGTAATTATTATTATTGTTATTGGTGTGAGTGTATATGGGGGGTTGTTAAGGGGTTAATAAATAAGTAAGTTAGTAACGGAGTATCCCTTCTTCCTGTGTGGGAGTGCTATGATCAACCTCTGGTCTGACATGGTCTAGTAGCAAGTTATTATTACTGTGGATAGTTTATTTTGGGGGCTGGGCCTTTTAGTTCTCCCAGATTTGATAACTGTGTATTCTAACTACCCTTACCCCTTAATAGTACTAGTTCCTCCATAGCAAGTCCACTATTCTCATTACAAGGCTCAATACAAGAGCAATGAATCTGCTAAACCCAAACAGAGTCCTCCTAAGTCTAGTAAGCCTGTGATGAATGTTGGTGTTCATGTTAATGATCTTTTTCTCTTCAGTAAACACCTGTATCCTGGAACTGTCTCTACCAACGGTACAGATTCGTAGGGACGTTTCAAATTGAAGATCTTGAGGGACACAGCGGCTCTTCAGTCCATTATATTGAAATCAGCTGTGCCTAACATCACCTACACCGGGGAAACCGTTCTTATCACTGACCTCACTGCTACCACTCCATATCCACTCGCCAGAGTCCACCTGGATTGTCCCTTCGTGACCGGTGAAGTCCAAGTCGCCATCAGGAAAAAACCTTTTCCCATGCCTGGAGTGCAACTTCTCCTGGGCAACGACTTGGCAGAAGATCTTCAACCATCCAACCTGACAATCACAGACAAACCCCAGGTGTGTACCTCTGTAATGGATAATCCCATCTTTGAATATGTTCCAGCAGAGGTCCAAGAAAGTGATCAAGTTTCTCCTCCGGTTTTGGTGACCACCCGTGCACAAGCTGCACGACCGCAACCAGCTGATTCTACTGCTACCACTGTTCTTCCAGACCCTCAGAGTCTACCTCCTAATCTTACCAGTTTGGAGTTCCGTAAGTTACAGAGGGAAGATCAATCATTAACACCATTATTCTTCCAGGCTGAGACTCATCCTGACAGTATCCCTGGGTTCTTCCTAGAGAATGAGTTGTTCTACCGCAGATACAGACCCAGCAAGCTGAAGGTGGATGACGATTGGGCCAATGTCGAACAACTAGTGATTCCCACCAGCATACGGCCCGATATTCTACACCTGGCCCACGGAGCTCTTTCTCACTATGGTTTCAACAAAACCTACCACGGAATCAGACAAGACTACTACTGGCTAGGTATGGTAAAAGACGTTAAAAAGTACGTACAACAGTGTCATACATGTCAGATGGCAGGTAAACCTAACATCTCTATTCCCCAGGCTCCACTAAAACCCATCCAGGTGCCTGCGGAACCTTTCCACAGACTCATCATGGACTGTGTTGATCCTTTACCCCGGACCAGTTCTGGCAACGCATATATATTAACTATCATGTGTCCTACCACCAGATTCACCATAGCAGTTCCAGTAAAGAACATTACGGCTGCTACTGTGGTGAAACACCTATTGAAGATCTTCACCCAGTATGGATTTCCAAGAGAGGTTCAAAGCGACTGTGTGTTACGGCCCTCTTGGGTCGCAACTGTATTCTTTCTCTGATGTTAGTAGAGCTTGGGTATCCGGCCCCAAGTTAGTAGTGGCTTTCAAGGGGTGTGTTCCGTAACGCAAGTAAATTAAAGGGGAAGGGAGACAAAGGCAAAAACTTAAATATATAATTATCACCATCACCATAAATAATATATATCTTATCACACGAGGGAGGTATAAACACTATTATATACAATCTGGTCTTCCTCTGAAGACGCGGAGTGTTCCACGGTGCTTAACGATGCTTAGCTCTTGGTCCTCTTGTGGCCTCACGACGAATCCTTAGATTCTCTTAGCGAGTCTACCCCGGCCACAGGCCAGCCAAAATACAATCCCACTGGGTGCACCATCGTGGAGGCCGTCAACCACAAATCCAGCCTGTAGCTGGCAGGTTCCAATCAGCAACGCTGCGTAGGCCACTCCACGACCGATACTAGGGTTGCGAGCCCTAGGCAGGAGCCTCGTGTGATTCCACAGATCACTCTCCTCACCATAACACCCCAGTGGCCATTCTTCTCCTCCAGTCAGCCCCGGGTACGACAATTCCTCAACTGCCACGTCACAGGCAGGCTAACACAACAGTGTTCATCCGGGGGGTGACTCAACTTCTGCAGCTAATACTTGGAGACTCTACGGCTGCCTTGGGTAGACTGATCCAACGTTCATTACAGCAGTCCCAGGTCGACTCTGTAATCAGACACGTCATCAGTACCGGTTACACTCTAGGGCACCTCACTTACAGGCTTAGACACAAACGCCCACCTATCCACTCCATAGATGGCGTTGCTGTCTAAGCGTCACCTCACCAGAGGTCAGCAGCGGCTGTGTTATGAGCTGATCAGGATGGGAAAAAAACCCTTGTGGCCAGTATATCTCGTCCTCACTAGATGGCGTCGTCCATTTGGAGGGGGTTTCGGGAGCTGACCCACAGATAGGGCGGTCGTCACTGCTCCGTGCTTGGACGCTGGGCTCGGGTCCGTAACACTGTGGCACCAACTTCACCAGTGATCTCTTCAAGAAGACACTAGAGGAGTTCAACATCACACAGGTACTGTCCAGCCCCTATCATCCTGCTTCACAGGGTTCTCTTGAACGTAGTCATCAGACTATTTAAGCACTCCTAAAGAAATTCTGCAATGACACCTTGAAGGACTGGGATAAACAACTTGATCTCATTATGTGCATTTTCAGAAGTCTCCCCAATGAGTCTCTAGGAGTATCTCCTTATGAGATGCTCTACGGACGTAAGTGCCGTACTCCTCTCAAAGCTTTCAAAGACTCTCTACGTTATGCCACCTTCAGTGACCCTTAGAATGTGCCCCAGTTTCTTCAAAACCTAAAACACATTCTAGAGAGAGTACGTAAATTTGCGAATGACAATCTATTGAAAGCACAGGAGAGGATGAAGACTCATTTTGACCAAAGCAGCAAATTAAGGAAATTTAAACCAGGAGACTTCGTGTTGGCATATTTTCCTATCCCAGGTTCTCCATTGCAAAACAAGTTTTCAGAACCCTACCGCATCAAGGAGTGCAGAAACAACCACAACTACGTTCTTGAGACTCCAGATAGGCGGCGGAAGACCCAGTTGTGCCACGTCAACTTCCTGAAGCAGTATCAAGGTATTCCCCCCCCTGTGTTGGTATCAGTCTCCACATTTAAAGGTCCATACCTCCATAGTGAAACCTTCCCTGCTTCTCCCGAAAGCACTAACACTGAGTCGGTGCTTTCCAAATCGGAAATCCTACCTGATCTTCATCCCAATTTACAGGACTATAATAGTGCTCCTTTGCCATGTTGTAATCCTATTCTCGCCTCGCCAGATATCACTAAGCCTTTCATCCTCCATGTCGACGCCAGTGGTACCGGCATCGGGGGTGACCTGATGCAACAACGAGGCGAGGAGATTCTACCTGTTAGCTACTACAGCTACAGGGAACTACAGCACGATCGAAAGGGAGCTCCTCTCCATCGATCTGAACTTGCAGCACTTCGAATCGTCCCTGCAAGATGCTCGGTCTACCACCATCTACTCGGACCACAATCCCCTATGCTTCCTGCAGCAAGCCCAATTCAACAATCAACGGCTTCTACGATGGGCCTTATATCTGCAGAATTTCACCCTGGAGATCTTTACATCAAGGGTTCTGACAACATCATAGCAGACGCCCTCTCCAGAGTTTATGAGGTAGAGGCTGCTCCACCTATCACTCTACCACCTGAAGACGTAACTTCACCAGGAACCGCAGGCTTCAGGGGAGAGTTGTGATGATAATCTCTTTCAAGAGAGATTGAGCCTGCTCTTCCCTACCTAAAGTTACGTCCAGTATACAAGTATAAGATGCTACATTAAAGATACGTCCACCGGTAGCACAAAACGTTTTGACCAGGAGGCAAAACGTACCCTAAACCCCCTAACTCCACACACCCTCCATGCCGGCTCGTCGTCAACCAGCCAACTACCCATCCCAGCCTGCCTGCTCCTGATTGGTGACTCGCCGACCGCACACCTGTACACTGCACCTCAGCGCCATCTACCTGAGTCGACATCTGAGCCTGGACCAGCCATGAACTTCAGAATATTCTTTGTGCTCTTAGAGTTGACATCTCTCTCTGGCATACTAAGCTCTCTGGCTTTTATATACTAAGGGAAATCTCAGCCATAGCCAATATTCTCAGCACCATTTCACCATTTGTTATTGTGTCTCACATTGTTTTTGTATTTGATTGCACTATTCATTTCCCCGAGATTTGTCTTTATTTTCATTTATGTTTAAAGTAAATATATTAAAGTTTTATTGTTCATACTTTGTGTTTTACGTGTTCCTCCCTCTAACTTACCACAGACAACAGGCAAGCTGTCTATCTTTTTTTTGTAAGTGTGACCAGGCATTGACACCTGCCATTGGAGGACTTCCGAACATCTACACTCCAACACTTTCCCGTCACAATATATATATATATATATATATATATATATATATATATATATATATATATATATATATATATATATATATATATATATATATATACATATATATATATATGTATATATATATATATATATATATATGTATATATATATATATATATATATATATATATATATATATATATATATATATATATATATATATATATATATATATATATTTATATATATTTTATTAAATATGACCGAAAAAGTAAGATTAATAATTCTAACACGAATTTTCTCAATCTTTCGTACATTACGCTTCACTGTTGGAGGTAAATTAAAAATCAATTCTCCAAAATTCATTTTTATTTCTAGTCTGACGCGACACGGGCGCGTTTCGTAAAACTTATTACATTTTCAAAGACTTTTGTTCACAAATAGACAACTGAACATACGTATCTCCGATTTTATATCTACATTTGAGTGAGGTGGGAGGGGTGATGTGGCATTAACACAAGACAGAACAAGAGGGGATATTAATAGGGTATTAAAAGTATCAACACAAGACAGAACACAAACAATGGGTATTGAATAGAAGTGTTTGTAGAAAGCCTATTGGTCCATATTTCTTGATACTTCTATATTGGAGCGGAGTCTTGAGGTGGGTAGAATATAGTTGTGCAATAATTGGCTTTTGATTGCTGGTGTTGACTTCTTGATGTGTAGTGCCTCGCAAACGTCAAGCCGCCTGCTATCGCTGTATCTATCGATGATTTCTGTGTTGTTTACTAGGATTTCTCTGGCGATGGTTTGGTTGTGGGAAGAGATTATATGTTCCTTAATGGAGCCCTGTTGCTTATGCATCGTTAAACGCCTTGAAAGAGATGTTGTTGTCTTGCCTATATACTGGGTTTTTTGGAGCTTACAGTCCCCAAGTGGGCATTTGAAGGCATAGACGACGTTAGTCTCTTTTAAAGCGTTCTGTTTTGTGTCTGGAGAGTTTCTCATGAGAAGGCTGGCCGTTTTTCTGGTTTTATAGTAAATCGTCAGTTGTATCCTCTGATTTTTGTCTGTAGGGATAACGTTTCTATTAACAATATCTTTCAGGACCCTTTCCTCCGTTTTATCCAGCCTTCTCATGAGAAACTCTCCAGACACAAAACAGAACGCTTTAAAAGAGACTAACGTCGTCTATGCCTTCAAATGCCCACTTGGGGACTGTAAGCTCCAAAAAAACCAGTATATAGGCAAGACAACAACATCTCTTTCAAGGCGTTTAACGATGCATAAGCAACAGGGCTCCATTAAGGAACATATAATCTCTTCCCACAACCAAACCATCGCCAGAGAAATCCTAGTAAACAACACAGAAATCATCGATAGATACAGCGATAGCAGGCGGCTTGACGTTTGCGAGGCACTACACATCAAGAAGTCAACACCAGCAATCAAAAGCCAATTATTGCACAACTATATTCTACCCACCTCAAGACTCCGCTCCAATATAGAAGTATCAAGAAATATGGACCAATAGGCTTTCTACAAACACTTCTATTCAATACCCATTGTTTGTGTTCTGTCTTGTGTTGATACTTTTAATACCCTATTAATATCCCCTCTTGTTCTGTCTTGTGTTAATGCCACATCACCCCTCCCACCTCACTCAAATGTAGATATAAAATCGGAGATACGTATGTTCAGTTGTCTATTTGTGAACAAAAGTCTTTGAAAATGTAATAAGTTTTACGAAACGCGCCCGTGTCGCGTCAGACTAGAAATAAAAATGAATTTTGGAGAATTGATTTTTAATTTACCTCCAACAGTGAAGCGTAATGTACGAAAGATTGAGAAAATTCGTGTTAGAATTATTAATCTTACTTTTTCGGTCATATTTAATAATATATGTCTACAGGAAAGACTGCTACCAAAATATACTAATATTATATATATTTATATATATATATATATATATATATATATATATATATATATATATATATATATATATATATATATATATATATATATATATATATATATATATATATATTAAATATGACCGAAAAAGTAAGATTAATAATTCTAACACGAATTTTCTCGATGTTTCTTATGTTTTTTTCACTGTTGATGGTAATTGAAAAATCAATTCTCCAAAATTCAATTTTATATCTAGTCTGATGCGACACTTGGACGCATTTCACAATAACTTATTTCATTTTCAGAGACTTTTGGTTTACACACACAACTATAACCTGCAAACACTAAACAGAATTCTTACTATGCAATGATTTAAACAGCTTTCATCTTTCATTTTATACCCGCATTTTGGGTGAGGTGATATGTTACAACAGTTTTGGATGAGGCGAACAAAACTTTCAACACAGGATAGAACACGAAACAATGGGTATTGAAGGTAAGAATGGAAGTAACTGCAGAGGGCCTATTGGCCCATATTTCTTGATGCTACTATATTGGAGCGGAGTCTTGAAGTGGGTAGAATATAGTTGTGCATTAATTGGCTGTTGATTGCTGGTGTTGACATCTTGATGTGAAGTGCCTCGCAGATGTCAAGCCGCCTGCTATCGCTGTATCTATCGATGATTTCTGTGTTGTTTGCTAAAATTTCTCTGGTGATGGTCTGGTTGTGGGAAGAGATTATATGTTCCTTAATGGAGCCCTGTTGCTTATGCATCGTTAATCGCCTGGAAAGAGATGTTGTTGTCTTGCCTATATACTGAGTTTTTTGAGGCTTACAGTCCCCAAGTGGGCATTTGAAGGCATAGACGACGTTGGTCAAAGCGTTCTGCTTTGTGTCTGGAGAGTTTCTCATGAGTAGGCTGGCCGTTTTTTTGGTTTTATAGTAAATCGTCAGTTGTATCCTCTGATTTTTGTCTGTAGGGATAACGTTTCTATTAACAATATCTTTCAGGACCCCTTTCCTCCGTTTTATGAGCTGTGGAAAAGAAGATCCTGTAAAAGAGTCTAATAGGGGGTATAGGTGTTGTGTTAGTTGTCTCCTCAGAGGTTGCATGGCGTTTCACTTTCCTTCTTATGATGTCTTCAACAAACCATTGGAGAAGCCGTTGTTGACTAGGACCTGCCTTAACCTACAGAGTTCTTCGTCGACGTGCTTCCATCCTGAGCTGTGGCTGAGAGCACGGTCGACCTAAGCGTTAACAACACTCCTCTTGTGCCTGTCTGAGCAGTCACTGTTGGCATTTAGGCACATTCCTATGTTTGTTTCCTTAGTGTAGATTGCAGTATAGAAACCTCCGCTCCTTTCCATGACTGTTACATCTAGAAAGGGCAGCTTCCCATCCTTCTCCATCACGTAGGTGAAACGCAACACAGAATTCTGGTCAAATGCCTCCTTCAGCTCCTGCAGATGTCTGACATCAGGTACCTGTGTAAAAATGTCGTCAACATACCTGCAGTATATGGCCAGTTTCAAGTTCATGTCGACTAAAACCTTTTCCTCGATGGTACCCATGTAGAAGTTCGCAAGCAGGACACCTAGGGAAGAACCCATGGCGACCCCATCTACTTGCTTATACATGTGCCCATCTGGGCTCAAGAAGGGTGCTTCTTTAGTACAAGCTTGGAGTAGTTTCCTTAGAATATTTTCTGGTATGTCAAGAGGAGTACAGGCTAGATCACGATACACTCTGTCCGCTATCATCCCGATTGATGTGTGTGTATATATATATATATATATATATATATATATATATATATATATATATATATATATATATATATATATATATATATATATATATATATATATATATATATATATATATATATATATATGTATATATATATGTCGTACCTAGTAGCCAGAATGCTCTTCTCGGCCTACTATGCAAGGCCCGATTTGTCTATTAAGCCAAGTTTTCCTGAATTAATATATTTTCTCTAATTTTTTTCTTATGAAATGATAAAGCTACCCATTTCATTATGTATGAGGTCAATTTTTTTTTATTGGAGTTAAAATTAACATAGATATATGACCGAACCTAACCAACCCTACCTAACCTAACCTAACCTATCTTTATAGTTTAGGTTAGGTTAGGTTAGGTAGGTTAGGTAGCCGAAAAACAATTAATTCATGAAAACTTGGCTTATTAGGCAAATCGGGCCTTGCATAGTATGCTGAGAAGTGCGTTCTGGCTACTAGGTAAGACATATATATATATATATATATATATATATATATATATATATATATATATATATATATATATATATATATATATATATATATAATCTTTGGACAACACCCACCAGTGGGACTCGAACCCAGAAAGCACAACTACCTTCCAGTAGCTGGCATAACTAGTATGCTTTAACCCACTACGCCATCAGACCTTACAAAAGAAGTAGATAGTTCGAGATATATATCTCAAACATCTCTACCTCCCGAAGGCACCAGATGAGTGAGGGGTCAGTCTGCATTTTTCGTCAAGCCACTGTCAATGTGAGAGAACTCGTGTCCAGCTTATAAGCCTATACTTGCATAAACCACAAGTGAAGATAAACAATCTTTGGACAACACCCACCAGTGGGACTCGAACCCAGAAAGCACAACTACCTTCCAGTAGCTGGCATAACTAGTATGCTTTAACCCACTACGCCATCAGACCTTACAAAAGAAGTAGATAGTTCGAGATATATATCTCAAACATCTCTACCTCCCGAAGGCACCAGATGAGTGAGGGGTCAGTCTGCATTTTTCTTCAAGCCACTGTCAATGTGAGAGAACTCGTGTCCAGCTTATAAGCCTATACTTGCATAAACCACAAGTGAAGATAAACAATCTTTGGACAACACCCACCAGTGGGACTCGAACCCAGAAAGCACAACTACCTTCCAGTAGCTGGCATAACTAGTATGCTTTAACCCACTACGCCATCAGACCTTACAAAAGAAGTAGATAGTTCGAGATATATATCTCAAACATCTCTACCTCCCGAAGGCACCAGATGAGTGAGGGGTCAGTCTGCATTTTTCGTCAAGCCACTGTCAATGTGAGAGAACTCGTGTCCAGCTTATAAGCCTATACTTGCATAAACCACAAGTGAAGATAAACAATCTTTGGACAACACCCACCAGTGGGACTCGAACCCAGAAAGCACAACTACCTTCCAGTAGCTGGCATAACTAGTATGCTTTAACCCACTACGCCATCAGACCTTACAAAAGAAGTAGATAGTTCGAGATATATATCTCAAACATCTCTACCTCCCGAAGGCACCAGATGAGTGAGGGGTCAGTCTGCATTTTTCGTCAAGCCACTGTCAATGTGAGAGAACTCGTGTCCAGCTTATAAGCCTATACTTGCATAAACCACAAGTGAAGATAAACAATCTTTGGACAACACCCACCAGTGGGACTCGAACCCAGAAAGCACAACTACCTTCCAGTAGCTGGCATAACTAGTATGCTTTAACCCACTACGCCATCAGACCTTACAAAAGAAGTAGATAGTTCGAGATATATATCTCAAACATCTCTACCTCCCGAAGGCACCAGATGAGTGAGGGGTCAGTCTGCATTTTTCGTCAAGCCACTGTCAATGTGAGAGAACTCGTGTCCAGCTTATAAGCCTATACTTGCATAAACCACAAGTGAAGATAAACAATCTTTGGACAACACCCACCAGTGGGACTCGAACCCAGAAAGCACAACTACCTTCCAGTAGCTGGCATAACTAGTATGCTTTAACCCACTACGCCATCAGACCTTACAAAAGAAGTAGATAGTTCGAGATATATATCTCAAACATCTCTACCTCCCGAAGGCACCAGATGAGTGAGGGGTCAGTCTGCATTTTTCGTCAAGCCACTGTCAATGTGAGAGAACTCGTGTCCAGCTTATAAGCCTATACTTGCATAAACCACAAGTGAAGATAAACAATCTTTGGACAACACCCACCAGTGGGACTCGAACCCAGAAAGCACAACTACCTTCCAGTAGCTGGCATAACTAGTATGCTTTAACCCACTACGCCATCAGACCTTACAAAAGAAGTAGATAGTTCGAGATATATATCTCAAACATCTCTACCTCCCGAAGGCACCAGATGAGTGAGGGGTCAGTCTGCATTTTTCGTCAAGCCACTGTCAATGTGAGAGAACTCGTGTCCAGCTTATAAGCCTATACTTGCATAAACCACAAGTGAAGATAAACAATCTTTGGACAACACCCACCAGTGGGACTCGAACCCAGAAAGCACAACTACCTTCCAGTAGCTGGCATAACTAGTATGCTTTAACCCACTACGCCATCAGACCTTACAAAAGAAGTAGATAGTTCGAGATATATATCTCAAACATCTCTACCTCCCGAAGGCACCAGATGAGTGAGGGGTCAGTCTGCATTTTTCGTCAAGCCACTGTCAATGTGAGAGAACTCGTGTCCAGCTTATAAGCCTATACTTGCATAAACCACAAGTGAAGACAAACAATCTTTGGACAACACCCACCAGTGGGACTCGAACCCAGAAAGCACAACTACCTTCCAGTAGCTGGCATAACTAGTATGCTTTAACCCACTACGCCATCAGACCTTACAAAAGAAGTAGATAGTTCGAGATATATATCTCAAACATCTCTACCTCCCGAAGGCACCAGATGAGTGAGGGGTCAGTCTGCATTTTTCGTCAAGCCACTGTCAATGTGAGAGAACTCGTGTCCAGCTTATAAGCCTATACTTGCATAAACCACAAGTGAAGATAAACAATCTTTGGACAACACCCACCAGTGGGACTCGAACCCAGAAAGCACAACTACCTTCCAGTAGCTGGCATAACTAGTATGCTTTAACCCACTACGCCATCAGACCTTACAAAAGAAGTAGATAGTTCGAGATATATATCTCAAACATCTCTACCTCCCGAAGGCACCAGATGAGTGAGGGGTCAGTCTGCATTTTTCGTCAAGCCACTGTCAATGTGAGAGAACTCGTGTCCAGCTTATAAGCCTATACTTGCATAAACCACAAGTGAAGATAAACAATCTTTGGGCAACACCCACCAGTGGGACTCGAACCCAGAAAGCACAACTACCTTCCAGTAGCTGGCATAACTAGTATGCTTTAACCCACTACGCCATCAGACCTTACAAAAGAAGTAGATAGTTCGAGATATATATCTCAAACATCTCTACCTCCCGAAGGCACCAGATGAGTGAGGGGTCAGTCTGCATTTTTCGTCAAGCCACTGTCAATGTGAGAGAACTCGTGTCCAGCTTATAAGCCTATACTTGCATAAACCACAAGTGAAGATAAACAATCTTTGGACAACACCCACCAGTGGGACTCGAACCCAGAAAGCACAACTACCTTCCAGTAGCTGGCATAACTAGTATGCTTTAACCCACTACGCCATCAGACCTTACAAAAGAAGTAGATAGTTCGAGATATATATCTCAAACATCTCTACCTCCCGAAGGCACCAGATGAGTGAGGGGTCAGTCTGCATTTCTCGTCAAGCCACTGTCAATGTGAGAGAACTCGTGTCCAGCTTATAAGCCTATACTTGCATAAACCACAAGTGAAGATAAACAATCTTTGGACAACACCCACCAGTGGGACTCGAACCCAGAAAGCACAACTACCTTCCAGTAGCTGGCATAACTAGTATGCTTTAACCCACTACGCCATCAGACCTTACATAAGAAGTAGATAGTTCGAGATATATATCTCAAACATCTCTACCTCCCGAAGGCACCAGATGAGTGAGGGGTCAGTCTGCATTTTTCGTCAAGCCACTGTCAATGTGAGAGAACTCGTGTCCAGCTTATAAGCCTATACTTGCATAAACCACAAGTGAAGATAAACAATCTTTGGACAACACCCACCAGTGGGACTCGAACCCAGAAAGCACAACTACCTTCCAGTAGCTGGCATAACTAGTATGCTTTAACCCACTACGCCATCAGACCTTACAAAAGAAGTAGATAGTTCGAGATATATATCTCAAACATCTCTACCTCCCGAAGGCACCAGATGAGTGAGGGGTCAGTCTGCATTTTTCGTCAAGCCACTGTCAATGTGAGAGAACTCGTGTCCAGCTTATAAGCCTATACTTGCATAAACCACAAGTGAAGATAAACAATCTTTGGACAACACCCACCAGTGGGACTCGAACCCAGAAAGCACAACTACCTTCCAGTAGCTGGCATAACTAGTATGCTTTAACCCACTACGCCATCAGACCTTACAAAAGAAGTAGATAGTTCGAGATATATATCTCAAACATCTCTACCTCCCGAAGGCACCAGATGAGTGAGGGGTCAGTCTGCATTTTTCGTCAAGCCACTGTCAATGTGAGAGAACTCGTGTCCAGCTTATAAGCCTATACTTGCATAAACCACAAGTGAAGATAAACAATCTTTGGACAACACCCACCAGTGGGACTCGAACCCAGAAAGAACAACTACCTTCCAGTAGCTGGCATAACTAGTATTCTTTAACCCACTACGCCATCAGACCTTACAAAAGCAGTAAATAGTTCGAGATATATATCTCAAACATCTCTACCTCCCGAAGGCACCAGATGAGTGAGGGGTCAGTCTGCATTTTTCGTCAAGCCACTGTCAATGTGAGAGAACTCGTGTCCAGCTTATAAGCCTATACTTGCATAAACCACAAGTGAAGATAAACAATCTTTGGACAACACCCACCAGTGGGACTCGAACCCAGAAAGCACAACTACCTTCCAGTAGCTGGCATAACTAGTATGCTTTAACCCACTACGCCATCAGACCTTACAAAAGAAGTAGATAGTTCGAGATATATATCTCAAACATCTCTACCTCCCGAAGGCACCAGATGAGTGAGGGGTCAGTCTGCATTTTTCGTCAAGCCACTGTCAATGTGAGAGAACTCGTGTCCAGCTTATAAGCCTATACTTGCATAAACCACAAGTGAAGATAAACAATCTTTGGACAACACCCACCAGTGGGACTCGAACCCAGAAAGCACAACTACCTTCCAGTAGCTGGCATAACTAGTATGCTTTAACCCACTACGCCATCAGACCTTACAAAAGAAGTAGATAGTTCGAGATATATATCTCAAACATCTCTACCTCCCGAAGGCACCAGATGAGTGAGGGGTCAGTCTGCATTTTTCGTCAAGCCACTGTCAATGTGAGAGAACTCGTGTCCAGCTTATAAGCCTATACTTGCATAAACCACAAGTGAAGATAAACAATCTTTGGACAACACCCACCAGTGGGACTCGAACCCAGAAAGCACAACTACCTTCCAGTAGCTGGCATAACTAGTGTGCTTTAACCCACTACGCCATCAGACCTTACAAAAGAAGTAGATAGTTCGAGATATATATCTCAAACATCTCTACCTCCCGAAGGCACCAGATGAGTGAGGGGTCAGTCTGCATTTTTCGTCAAGCCACTGTCAATGTGAGAGAACTCGTGTCCAGCTTATAAGCCTATACTTGCATAAACCACAAGTGAAGATAAACAATCTTTGGACATCACCCACCAGTGGGACTCGAACCCAGAAAGCACAACTACCTTCCAGTAGCTGGCATAACTAGTATGCTTTAACCCACTACGCCATCAGACCTTACAAAAGAAGTAGATAGTTCGAGATATATATCTCAAACATCTCTACCTCCCGAAGGCACCAGATGAGTGAGGGGTCAGTCTGCATTTTTCGTCAAGCCACTGTCAATGTGAGAGAACTCGTGTCCAGCTTATAAGCCTATACTTGCATAAACCACAAGTGAAGATAAACAATCTTTGGACAACACCCACCAGTGGGACTCGAACCCAGAAAGCACAACTACCTTCCAGTAGCTGGCATAACTAGTATGCTTTAACCCACTACGCCATCAGACCTTACAAAAGAAGTAGATAGTTCGAGATATATATCTCAAACATCTCTACCTCCCGAAGGCACCAGATGAGTGAGGGGTCAGTCTGCATTTTTCGTCAAGCCACTGTCAATGTGAGAGAACTCGTGTCCAGCTTATAAGCCTATACTTGCATAAACCACAAGTGAAGATAAACAATCTTTGGACAACACCCACCAGTGGGACTCGAACCCAGAAAGAACAACTACCTTCCAGTAGCTGGCATAACTAGTATGCTTTAACCCACTACGCCATCAGACCTTACAAAAGCAGTAGATAGTTCGAGATATATATCTCAAACATCTCTACCTCCCGAAGGCACCAGATGAGTGAGGGGTCAGTCTGCATTTTTCGTCAAGCCACTGTCAATGTGAGAGAACTCGTGTCCAGCTTATAAGCCTATACTTGCATAAACCACAAGTGAAGATAAACAATCTTTGGACAACACCCACCAGTGGGACTCGAACCCAGAAAGCACAACTACCTTCCAGTAGCTGGCATAACTAGTATGCTTTAACCCACTACGCCATCAGACCTTACAAAAGAAGTAGATAGTTCGAGATATATATCTCAAACATCTCTACCTCCCGAAGGCACCAGATGAGTGAGGGGACAGTCTGCATTTTTCGTCAAGCCACTGTCAATGTGAGAGAACTCGTGTCCAGCTTATAAGCCTATACTTGCATAAACCACAAGTGAAGATAAACAATCTTTGGACAACACCCACCAGTGGGACTCGAACCCAGAAAGCACAACTACCTTCCAGTAGCTGGCATAACTAGTATGCTTTAACCCACTACGCCATCAGACCTTACAAAAGAAGTAGATAGTTCGAGATATATATCTCAAACATCTCTACCTCCCGAAGGCACCATATGAGTGAGGGGTCAGTCTGCATTTTTCGTCAAGCCACTGTCAATGTGAGAGAACTCGTGTCCATATATATATATATATATATATATATATATATATATATATATATATATATATATATATATATATATATATATATATGCAATTGACGATCACAAAACACTGATCATTTTATGCGGAAAATCCACAGAGAAATATGAAATGAGGTGAACGTTTCGGCTTTGTTAAAGCCTTTGTCAACACCAGACTGACTGAAAGTCTGGTGTTGACAAAGGCTTTAACAAAGCCGAAACGTTCACCTCATTTCATATTTCTCTGTGGATTTTCCGCATATATATATATATATATATATATATATATATATATATATATATATATATATATATATATATATATATATATATATATATATGTCGTACCTCGTAGCCAGAACGCACATCTCAGCCTACTATGCAAGGCCCGATTTGCCTAATAAGCCAAGTTTTCATGAATTAATTGTTTTTCGACTACCTAATCTACCTAACCTAATCTAACCTAACTTTTTCGGCTACCTAACCTAACCTAACTTTTTCTGCTACCTAACCTAACCTAACCTATAAAGATAGGTTAGGTTAGGTTAGGTAGGGTTGGTTAGGTTCGGTCATATATCTACGTTAATTTTAACTCCAATAAAAAAAAATTGACCTCATACATAATGAAATGGGTAGTTTTATCATTTCATAAGAAAAAAATTAGAGAAAATATATTAATTCAGGAAAATTTGGCTTATCAGGCAAATCGGGCCTTGCATAGTAGGCTGAGAAGTGCGTTCTGGCTACTAGGTACGACATATATATATATATATATATATATATATATATATATATATATATATATATATATATATATATATATATATATATATATATATATGTCGTACCTAGTAGCCAGAATGCACTTCTCAGCCTACTATGCAAGGTCCGATTTGCCTATTAAGCCAAGTTTTCATGAATTAATTGTTTTTCGACAACCTAACCTACCTAACCTAACCTAACCTAACTTTTTCGGCTACCTAACCTAACCTAACCTATAAAGATAGGTTAGGTTAAATTAGGTAGGGGTGGTTAGGTTCGGTCATATATCTACGTTAATTTTAACTCCAATAAAAATAAATTGGCCTCATACATAATGAAATGGGTAGCTTACCATTTCATAAGAAAAAAATTAGAGAAAATATATTAATTCAGGAAAACTTGGCTTATTAGGCAAATCGGGCCTTGCATAGCAGGCTGAGAAGTGCGTTCTGGCTATTAGGTACGACATATATATATATATATATATATATATATATATATATATATATATATATATATATATATATGTATATATATATATATATTTATATATATATATATATATATATATATATATATATATATATATATATATATATATATATATATATGTCGTACCTAGTAGCCAGAACGCACTTCTCAGCCTACTATGCAAGGCCCGATTTGCCTAATAGGCCGAGTGAATTTTTTTCAATAAATAGTTCCCAATTAATTTATTATAATTATTATTATTTTATTATAATAGAAACATAAATTATTTACTTAGTTGTGTTAGTTTAGATAGGTTAGGTGAGGTTAGGCAGGGTTGGTTAGGTTCGGTCATATATCTACGTTAGTTTTAACTCAAATTTTACGAAATTAACTTATAAATGATGAAATGGAAAGGTTTATAATATCAAAAAAAAAAGTGAGAAAAATATATAAGTTCAGGAAAACTTAGCCTATTAGGCAAATCGGACAAATGTTGTTCTAGGTACAACATATATATATATATTATATATATATATATATATATATATATATATATATATATATATATATATATATATATATATATATATATATATATATATATATATATATATGTTGTACCAAGTAGCCAGAACGTCGTACTCAGCCTACTATGCAAGGCCCGATTTGCCTAATAAGCCAAGTTTTCCTGAATTTATAAGTTTTTCTAATTTTATTTCTTATGAAATGATAAATCTGCCTGTTTCAATATGTATCAGTTAATTTGTTTAAATTTGAGTTATAACTAACGTAGATATATGACCGAACCTAACCAACCTTACCTAACATATCTTAACCTAACCTAAACTAACACAACTACGTCAATAATTTATATTCCTAATATAATATAATAATAATAATTTAAATAAACTAATTGGAAACCAATTATTGAAATTAACAAAAATCACTCGGCCTATTAGGCAAGTCGGGCCTTGCAAAGTAGGCCAAGAAGTGCATTCTGGCTACTAGGTACGACATATATATATATATATATATATATATATATATATATATATATATATATATATATATATATATATATATATATATATATATATATATATGTATATAGGGAAGTTTGTGAGGGTACCACCTCTGGTGCCAATGTGGGGACCCATAGCCTCGGAGAAGAAAATGAAAAGTATTCAGAGGAGACCTTGTGGTTTCTCACTGAACACTAATATTATCTTCTCCTACCACCCCCATTCTTTTGTATGTACACATATATATTTACTTTATTTAAGCTTTGTTACAGAAAAGGAGTTACATATGGGTTACAATGATGGTTATCATAGGTTGTCGGGTTCCTCCAGCTCCTCAGATGGCGGGCAGGAACCCTGGATGAAGTGCGCATTTCCCCTCTGTATCGCCACACTGAGGCGCTGGAAAAGAAAGCTTGCAGCATGTATATATGCATGTATGCATGTATATATATATATGTATATATATATATATATATATATATATATATATATATATATATATATATATATATATATATATATATATGTATGTATATATGTATATATATATATATATATATATATATATATATATATATATATATATATATATATATATATATATATATATAAATATGTATATATATATATATATATATATATATATATATATATATATATATATATATATATATATATATATATAAATATGTATATATATATATATATATATATATATATATATATATATATATATATATATATATATATATATATATATATATATATATATATATATGTCGTACCTAATAGCCAGAACGCACTTCTCAGCCTACAATTCAAGGCCCGATTTGCCTAATAAGCCAAGTTTTCATGAATTAATGTTTTTTCGTCTACCTAACCTACCTAACCTAACCTAACCTAGCTTTTTTTGGCTACCTAACCTAACCTTACCTATAAATATAGGTTAGGGTAGGTTAGGTAGGGTTGGTTAGGTTCGGTCATATATCTACGTTAATTTTACCTCCAATAAAAAAAATTGACCTCATACATAGAGAAAAGGGTTGCTTTATCATTTCATAAGAAAAAAATTATAGTAAATATATTAATTCAGGAAAACTTGGCTTATTAGGCAAATCGGGCCTTGAATAGTAGGCTGAGAAGTGAGTTCTGGCTACTAGGTACGACATATATATATATATATATATATATATATATATATATATATATATATATATATATATATATATATATATATATATATATATATATATGTCGTACCTAGTAGCCAGAACGCACATCTCAGCCTACTATGCAAGGCACGATTTGCCTAATAAGCCAAGTTTTCATGAATTAATGTTTTTTCGACTACCTAACCTAACCTAACCTAACATTTTCGGCTACCTAACCTAACCTAACCTATAAAGATAGGTTAGGTTAGGTTAGGTAGGATTGGTTAGGTTCGGTCATATATCTATATTAATTTTAACTCCAATAAAAAAAAAATGACCTCATACATAATGAAATGGGTAGCTTTATCATTTCATAAGAAAAAAATAGAGAAAATATATTAATTCATGAAAACTTGGCTTATTAGGCAAATCGGGCCTTGCATAGTAGGCTGAGAAGTGCGTTCTGGCTACTAGGTACGACATATTTATATATATATATATATATATATATATATATATATATATATATATATATATATATATATATATATATATATATATATATATATATATATGTATATATACATATATATATATATGTCGTACCTAGTAGCCAGAACGCACTTCTCAGCCTACTATGCAGGGCCCGATTTGCCTAATAAGCCAAGTTTTCCTGAATTAATATATTTCCTCTAATTTTTTCTTATGAAATGATAGAGCTACCCATTTCATTAGGTATGAGGTAAATTTTTTTTTATTGGAGTTAAAATTAACGTAGATATATGACCGAACCTAACCAACCCTACCTAACCTAACCTAACTTATCTCTATAGGTTAGGTTAGGTTAGGTAGCTGAAAAAGTTAGGTTAGGTTAGGTTAGGTAGGTTAGGTAGTCGAAAAACAATTATTTCATGAAAACTTGGCTTATTAGGCAAATCGGGCCTTGCATAGTAGGATGAGAAGTGCGTTCTGGCTACTAGGTACGACATATATATATATATATAAATATATATATATATATATATATGTATATATACATATATATATATATATATATATATATATATATATATATATATATATATATATATATATATATATATATATATATATGTCGTACCTAGTAGCCAGAACGCACCTCTCAGCCTACTGTGCAAGGCCCGATTTGCCTAATAAGCCAAGTTTTCATGAATTAATGGTTTTTCGACTACCTAGCCTACCTAACCTAACCTAACCTAACTTTTTTGGCTACCTAACCTAACCTAACCTATAAAGATAGGTTAGGTTAGGTTAGGTAGGGTTGGTTAGGTTTAGTCATATATCTACGTTAATTTTAACTCCAATAAAAAAAATTGACCTCATCCATAATGAAATGGGTAGCTTTATCATTTGATAAGATAAAAATTAGAGAAAATATATTAATTCAGGAGAACTTGGCTTATTAGGCAAATCGGGCCTTGAATAGTAGGCTGAGATGTGCGTTCTGGCTACTAGGTACGACATATATATATATATATATATATATATATATATATATATATATATATATATATATATATATATATATGTCGTACCTAGTAGCCAGAACGCACTTATCAGCCTACTATTCAAGGCCCGATTTGCCTAATAAGCCAAGTTTTCATGAATTAATTGTTTTTCGACTACCTAACCTACCTAACCTAACCTAACCTAACTTTTTTGGCTACCTAACCTAACCTAACCTATAAAGATAGGTTAGGTTAGGCTAGGTAGGGTTGGTTAGGTTCGGTCATATATCTACGTTAATTTTAACTCCAATAAAAAATAAATGACCTCATACATAATGAAATGGGTAGCTTCATCATTTCATAAGAAAAAAATTTGAGAAAATATATTAATTCAGGAAAACTTGGCTTATTAGGCAAATCGGGCCTTGAATAGTAGGCTGAGAAGTGCGTTCTGGCTACTAGGTACGACATATATATATATATATATATATATATATATATATATATATATATATATATATATATATATATATATGTCGTACCTTGTAGCCAGAACTCACTTCTCAGCCTACTATGCATGGCCCGATTTGCCTAATAAGCCAAGTTTTCCTGAATTAATATATTTTATATAATTTTTTTCTTATGAAATGATAAAGCTTCCCATTTCATTATGTATGAGGTCAATTTTTTTTTATTGGAGTTAAATTAACGTAGATATATGACCGAACCTAACCAATCCTACCTAACCTAATCTAACCTATCTTTATAGGTAAGGTTAGGTTAGGTAGCCAAAAAAAGCTAGGTTAGGTTAGGTTAGGTAGGTTAGGTAGACGAAAAAAAATTAATTCATGAAAACTTGGCTTATTAGGCAAATCGGGCCTTGCATAGTAGGCTCAGAAGTGAGTTCTGGCTACTAGGTATGACATATATATATATATATATATATATATATATATATATATATATATATATATATATATATATATATATATATATATATATATATATATGTCGTACCTAGTAGCCAGAACGCACTTCTAAGCCTACTATGCAAGGCCCGATTTGCCTAATAAGCCAAGTTTTCATGAATTAATTGTTTTTCGACTACCTAACCTACCTAACCTAACCTAACCTAGCTTTTTTGGCTGCCTAACCTAACCTAACCTATAAAGATAGGTTAGGTTAGGTTAGGTAGGGTTGGTTAGGTTCGGTCATATATCTACGTTAATTTTAACTCCAATAAAAATAAATTGACCTCATTCATAATGAAATGGGTAGCTTTATCATTTCATAAGAAAAAAAATTGAGAAAATATATTAATTCAGGAAAACTTGGCTTATTAGGCAAATCGGGCCTTGCATAGTAGGCTGAGAAGTGCATTCTGGCTATTAGGTACGACATATATATATATATATATATATATATATATATATATATATATATATATATATATATATATATATATATATATATATATATATATATATATATATATATTATTAAATATGACCGAAAAAGTAAGATTAATAATTCTAACACGAATTTTCTCAATCTTTCGTACATTACGCTTCACTGTTGGAGGTAAATAAAAAATCACTTCTCCAAAATTCATTTTTATTTCTAGTCTGACGCGACACGGGCGCGTTTCGTAAAACTTATTACATTTTCAAAGACTTCACAAATACACAACTGATTAGAACTTACGTATCTCTGATTTTATATCTACATTTGAGTGAGGTGGGAGGGGTGATGTGGCATTAACACAAGACAGAACAAGAGGGGATATTAATAGGGTATTAAAAGTATCAACACAAGACAGAACAGAAACAATGGGTATTGAATAGAAGTGTTTGTAGAAAGCCTATTGGTCCATATTTCTTGATGCTTCTATATTGGAGCGGAGTCTTGAGGTGGGTAGAATATAGTTGTGCATTAATTGGCTGTTGATTGCTGGTGTTGACTTCTTAATGTGTAGTGCCTCGCAAACGTCAAGCCGCCTGCTATCGCTGTATCTATCGATGGTTTCTGTGTTGTTTACTTGGATTTCTCTGGCGATGGTTTGGTTGTGGGAAGAGATTATATGTTCCTTAATGGAGCCCTGTTGTTTATTCATCGTTAAACGCCTAGAAAGAGATGTTGTTGTCTTGCCTATATACTGGGTTTTTTGGAGCTTACAGTCCCCAAGTGGGCATTTGAAGGCATAGACGACGTTGGTCTCTTTTAAAGCGTTCTGCTTTGTGTCTGGAGAGTTTCTCATGAGTAGGCTGCCCGTTTTTCTGGTTTTATAGTAAATCGTCAGTTGTATCCTCTGATTTTTGTCTGTAGGGATAACGTTTCTATTAACAATATCTTTCAGGACCCTTTCCTCTGTTTTATGAGCTGTGGAAAAGAAGTTCCTGTAAAATAGTCTAATAGGGGGTATAGGTGTTGTGTTAGTTGTCTCTTCAGAGGTTGCATGGCATTTCACTTTCCTTCTTATGATGTCTTCGACGAAACCATTGGAGAAGCCGTTGTTGACTAGGACCTGCCTTACCCTACAGAGTTCTTCGTCGACTTGCTTCCATTCTGAGCTGTGGCTGAGAGCACGGTCGACATAGGCGTTAACAACACTCCTCTTGTACCTGTCAGGGCAGTCGCTGTTGGCATTTAGGCACATTCCTATGTTCGTTTCCTTAGTGTAGACTGCAGTGTGGAAACCTCCGTTCTTTTCCATGACTGTTAAATCTAGAAAGGGCAGCTTCCCATCCTTTCCCATCTCGTAAGTGAAACGCAGCACGGAACTCTGCTCAAATGCCTCCTTCAGCTCCTGCAGATGTCTGACATCAAGTACCTGTGTAAAAATGTCGTCAACATACCTGCAGTATATGGCCGGTTTCAAGTTCATGTCGACTAAGACTTTTTGCTCGATGGTACCCATGTAGAAGTTTGCAAACAGGACACCTAGGGGAGAACCCATGGCGACCCCATCTACTTGCTTATACATGTGCCCATCCGGGCTCAAGAAGGGTGCCTCTTTAATACAAGCTTGGAGTAGTTTCCTTAGAATATTTTCTGGTATGTCAAGAGGAGTACAGGCCGGATCACGATACACTCTGTCGGCTATCATCCCGATTGTCTCGTCCACAGGTACGTTGGTAAACAGTGATTCGACGTTCAACGAGGCTCTTATCCCTGTGGCCTGTGTGCCTCGCAGTAAGTCAACAAATTCCTTTGGAGACTTCAGGCTGAAGGCGCAAGGGACATAAGGAGTCAGCAGGCCGTTGAGTCGCTTCGCCAGTCTGTACATGGGTGTGGGTATCTGGCTAATGATTGGCCGAAGTGGGTTTCCAGGCTTGTGTGTCTTGACATTTCCATACGCATATCCAGGTTTATATTCCCCAATAATCTTTGGCAGGTGGAGTCCGGATTTCTTGGCGTTCACAGTTTCGATCAGTTTGTTGACCTTTGACTTCAATTCGGCTGTAGTGTCTTTCGTTACCCTTTGGAATTTAGTTTGGTTAGAGAGTATGAGGTTCATTTTTGTCAGATATTTGTCTTTTTTAAGAATGACGTATATTGGCGACTTGTCACCTCTCCTGACAACTATCTCCTTGTTCTCACGAAGTTCTTCCACAATAAGTTCTATTGAACTTATTGTGGAAGGAGGAAAGAATCGAGGCAACTACAGAAGCACCATACTGTCCCCCGAGCTCAAAGCGGCAGCTAAAAGCCTTCGTGAGAACAAGGAGAGAGTTGTCAGGAGAGGTGACAAGTCGCCAATATACGTCATTCTTAAAAAAGACGAATATATGGCGAAAATGAACCTCATACTCTCTGACCAAACTAAATTCCAAAGGGTAACGAAGGACACTACAGCCGAATTGAAAGCAAAGGTCAACAAACTGATTGAAACTGTGAACGCCAAGAAATCCGGACTCCACCTGCCAAAGATTATTGGGGAATATAAACCTGGATATGCGTATGGAAATGTCAAGACACACAAGCCTAGAAACCCACTTCGGCCAATCATTAGCCAGATACCCACACCCATGTACAGACTGGCGAAGCGACTCAACAGCCTGCTGACTCCTTATGTCCCTTGCGCCTTCAGCCTGAAGTCTCTAAAGTAATTTGTTGACTTACTGCGAGGCACACAGGCCACAGGGATAAGAGCCTCGTTGGACGTCGAATCACTGTTTACCAACGTACCTGTGGACGAGACAATCGGGATGATAGCCGACAGAGTGTATCGTGATCCGGCCTGTACTCCTCTTGACATACCAGAAAATATTCTAAGGAAACTACTCCAAGCTTGTATTAAAGAGGCACCCTTCTTGAGCCCGGATGGGCACATGTATAAGCAAGTAGATGGGGTCGCAATGGGTTCTCCCCTAGGTGTCCTGTTTGCAAACTTCTACATGGGTACCATCGAGCAAAAAGTCTTAGTCGACATGAACTTGAAACCGGCCATATACTGCAGGTATGTTGACGACATTTTTACACAGGTACTTGATGTCAGACATCTGCAGGAGATGAAGGAGGCATTTGAGCAGAGTTCCGTGCTGCGTTTCACTTACGAGATGGAAAAGGATGGGAAGCTGCCCTTTCTAGATGTAACAGTCATGGAAAAGAGCGGAGGTTTCCACACTGCAGTCTACACTAAGGAAACGAACATTGGAATGTGCCTAAATGCCAACAGCGACTGCCCAGATAGGTACAAGAGGAGTGTTGTTAACGCCTATGTCGACCGTGCTCTCAGCCACAGCTCAGAATGGAAGCAAGTCGACGAAGAACTCTGTAGGGTAAGGCAGGTCCTAGTCAACAACGGCTTCTCCAATGGTTTCGTCGAAGACATCATAAGAAGGAAAGTGAAACGCCATGGAACCTCTGAAGAGACAACTAACACAACACCTATACCCCCTATTAGACTATTTTACAGGAACTTCTTTTCCACAGCTCATAAAACGGAGGAAAGGGTCCTGAAAGATATTGTTAATAGAAACGTTATCCCTACAGACAAAAATCAGAGGATACAACTGACGATTTACTATAAAACCAGAAAAACGGCCAGCCTACTCATGAGAAACTCTCCAGACACAAAGCAGAACGCTTTAAAAGAGACCAACGTCGTCTATGCCTTCAAATGCCCTCTTGGGGACTGTAAGCTCCAAAAAACCCAGTATATAGGCAAGACAACTACATCTCTTTCTAGGCGTTTAACGATGCATAAGCAACAGGGCTCCATTAAGGAACATATAATCTCTTCCCACAACCAAACCATCGCCAGAGAAATCCTAGTAAACAACACAGAAATCATCGATAGATACAGCGATAGCAGGCAGCTTGACGTCTGCGAGGCACTACACATCAAGAAGTCAACACCAGCAATCAACAGCCAATTAATGCACAACTATATTCTACCCACCTCAAGACTCCGCTCCAATATAGAAGCATCAAGAAATATGGACCAATAGGCTTTCTACAATCACTTCCATTTAATACCCATTGTTTTGTGTTCTGTCTTGTGTTTAGGAATTTAATACCCTATTAATACCACCTCACCCCATCCACCTCACTCAAATGTAGATATAAACAAATCGAAGATGTGTAAGTTCTACATCACCTTCACTCACTAGACCACTCCACAAGTGATCATTTGAGTTTCATCATGGAATTCCAATTGACTTATAATCGATCCAGCAATGCTGCTCAGTGTAGGAAAAGACCATCGATAATGGATACAAGTTCTGAAAGTGACGGCGAGTGGCATCACGTGAATAAGGCTAACAAGACAAGCCACTCCATGACGAACCATCGCCCATTAATCTCTCCAGCCTCTCCAGCTCTCCCAGCGCCTCAGACTAGATCTACGCTTCCAGTCTTCAAAGTGCAGCACACGGAAGGTAAGTCTTCCTACGCTACTGTAGTGGACCTGGAAAAAGAGTACCCCCAGCTCCAGGTCAGAGCAAAACCTAATCTCAAAGGAGAATACATTCTGAGGCCTAAAGACGAGTCGGCCGCTACGATTCTAAAAAATTACGCAAAATGTGAGGAACTGAAACCAGAGGATAAAATAAGTAAAATCATTGTCCTCCACTATCCCTTGCATATGGCCCTTGGCCATCTCGAAAAGCTGAACTATGTGGTGTCAGCAGAGAGATGCCAAGTACGAACCACAAAACAGGAAACTCGACAAGTCCTTCTCACAGTAAGAGGACGGATCCCGGAGAAACTTGACCTTGGAATCTGGGGTGTTTCAACACAGGCCTTACACCCCAGAACCCCTAAGATGCTTTAGATGTCAGAGATTTGGGCATCACAAAGATGGCTGCCAACGCCCAGTGAAGTGCGGAGTCTGCAGCCAGCCCCATGATACAAAAACATGTATTGATAAATTCAAGGCAAACCACCCTGTTCAGGCAAAATGCCCAAATTGTTCCAAGGCACATCATGCCTGGAACTTGAAATGCCCTGAAAGGCTCAAAAGGCTTCAAACGAACCCCACCACGCCTACAGCGGAGCCGAAACCCAAACCAAAACGAATACCAGCTCCCATGCCCACTAAAACCGCGTGGGGTCTACCCATTCAGGAAGAGGGGGCACACGGCCCTTCACCTTCGGCCATGGTGAAGGGTGAAAAGACAGTACAGGACAAAAAGAAAGATGGAGGACACAAGAATCATGTTCAAAGCAGTCGGCCTCCCATTTTATCCAGCAAGCACACTGGGGCCAATAGGAGTAGCAATTCCAGTGCCAAAGTTACCACCGAGAAGGGTCTAAAAGCCACTAGGCCCCTAACCTGCACAACATTAAATAGTGCTCCCACTGAACTGGACGCTCTCTGGCCAATGCTCAAAACTTTGGTCACTGAGTTCATCGAAAGTCTGCTGTCTTCACATGGAATCAAGCAAACCACAGAGACTCGGAAGACAATTGAGCACAAGCTCAAAAAATTCGAAGATGTAATATCCACACCGTCAAGACAGCAGGGCAGGAGACACCCCCATAAAAAACAGATAGAGTTCAGCTCGTCGGAAAGCGACATTGATGAGTCAATTTCAGGTCCACTAAGAACCTATACACCAATTGCAACTTCCATGGAGTGTTCATCAGACTCCATGGATACCACGGAATTATCAGCAAATTCCAAGAACCTAGAATTCTAAAGATCCTGCAATGGAATGCGCAAGGACTGCGCACTAAATTGCAACACTTGCAATGCATAGCAGCAACCAAGGGCATAGACATCCTGATACTACAGGAGAGCTTGCTTCGAGCCGGATTAGAACCTAAAATCTCAGGCTATCGAGGCTTCTTCCTTCCATGGATCAATGGGCAATCCAGGGGATGTGCAATCTATGTAAAATGTGACCTGATCTCCAAGTCCATAACCAGCCCACCCAATTGTGGAGCAGGGACAGAGGTAATGGGAGTCACCATTGAGCTAAGACACGACAAACTTGAAGTGTTCAATGTGTACAGGTCTCCACATGCCGAAATGGATCTCTCTATGTTATTTGGACACGCGACAACAACAAACACAATCATTTGTGGAGATTTTAATGCCCATCATCGATTGGCACTGGGCTCGAACAGAACAAATGAAGCCGGCATACACATTACACATCTACTGGACCAGCTTCCAGAAATACAAATCCTAAACAAGAATGAACCTACCCACATCCAAGGAGGCAGATTAGACCTAACCTTCGTTTCAGCCTCCCTAAGAGATGCAGCAACATGGTCAGTTGAGCCCACACTGACAAGCGACCACTATGGGGTCCAAATTGATCTTCAGTTAGACCTACCCACCCCCACCTCCGCCTCCATCTGAAGCCTGGAACTTTGCTTTAGCGAACTGGGACCGATTTCAAAACCTCATTTCAGAGTGGCAAAGAAACTATGATCTTCCCGAAGACATTAATCAGGCAGAACAAGAATTTGTCAAAGCGATTCAAAGTGCTGCCAACCACTCAATCCCACTGAAAAAACAGTCCACCGAACACCATAAAGATCATTGGTACTATTGCGAACGTGTCAAAGAACTCAACCATAGACTCAATAGAACAAGAAAGCTATACAAAAAGCAGCCAAGTGACCGCAACAGGATCTTACTTTGTGAGGTCAAGGAACATGTACATCGAGAGACCAGACAAATAAAAGAACAAAAGTGGCTGGAATGGTGTTCACACCTGAATGAACACACCTCTCTCGGAGAGATGTGGCAGCAAATTCACCGGGCCAAAGGGAATAAAACACCTAAAGCTCCACACCCCAAGGATCCTCAACAGGAAGCCGAAGTACTGGCAACCAGGTTTGCAGAGAGAGCAGCCAGCAATGAACTTCCACCAGATGTATTAGCAGTACAGACCGGACTAGAGGAAGAAAGGTGGCACAGAATCCTTACAGCATGTGAAGAAGTCTCTGACACTAATGCCCCCTTCACACTGGATGAGCTCAATCGGGCTAAGAAAAACTCCAAGGATACATCCCCTGGAGCCGACAAAATAACCTATAAAATGATTAGAAACCTCGGCCCAGAGGGAGACGCTGCATACCTAAGGTTAATTAATTTAGCCTGGACTTCTCAAACTAGACCTTCTGCTTGGAATAGAGCAGACATAGTGCTGATCCCAAAACCCAAAGATCCAGCTAATCCCAGGCCCATCTCTCTCCAAAGCTGTGCAGCCAAGACGGCTGACAGAATGGCACTCAACAGACTGGAGTGGAAAATGCCTAAACTGCACCATGATATGTATGCCTATAGAAGAGGGGTTGGCACAGTGGAATGTATTACAACTCTGTTAGCCCACTTGAATGACAGAGCAGGAATGCTGATATTCCTGGACCTCGAAAAAGCCTTTGAACTGGCTAGCGCCCCAGCTATTCTCTGCTGCCTCATCGACAAAGAGGTCAGAGGCAACCTGCTCTCCTGGACCAAAAACTGTCTCATAAACAGAGAAGCAAGAGTAAAACTTCATGGCACAGTCTCTGAGTACAAAAGACATGAAAATGGTACACCGCAAGGAGGTATTCTCAGCCCTCTTCTCTTCAACTGTTTAATGGAAAGAATAATGAGGTTGAAACTCCCACATCACTGCAGGCTGCTAAACTACGCGGACGACTTTGTCATCATCATAAAAGGAAGGGATGCGGCGCGCCTTGCACCCAAATGCTTAGACTGCATCAGTAAAGAGGCAAAACAGATTGGGATCAAACTCAACCCCTCAAAGTCAAAGGCCATGCCCATAAAAATAGCGAAGCCCAACATCCAACTCACAGTACAGGGTCAACCAATAGAATGGGTCGACACCTATCAGTATCTAGGAATCATCCTGGACACACACATGAATTTTAATGCTGAGGTCACTTACTTGAGAGAAAGGAGGAGTATGAGGTCGAAGAGGAAGGAGGAGTTGGTAAGATAGGAAGGAGGAGGAGAAAGTTTGCGGAGGAGGTCGAGAAGGAGGAGGAGGTCGAGGAGGAAGGAGTAGGTCTAGGAGGAAGAGGTGAAGCAGGAAGGAAGAAAAATTCCAGGTAGAAGGATGAAGTCGAGGAGGAAGGAGAATGATGTCGAGGAGGAAGGAGGAGAGGAGATCGAGGAGGAAGGAGGAGGAGATTAAGGAGGAGGTCGAGGCAGAGGAGGAAGCAGTAGGTCTAAGAGGAAGAAGGGGAAGAGGAAAGGAGGAGGTGGGGAAAGAGAAGAACGTAGGTAACGGAGGAGAAGAGGAGGGGGAAGAATAGCAGGGGTAGGAGTAGTACAGGTAAGAGGAGGGGAGGGGGAAGGAGGAGGAGGAGTAAGAGAAGGGGGATGAGAAGGAAGGGGAAGAGGAGGGGGAGTGGGTAGGGTGAAGAGGAGGGGGAGAGGGGGAGGGGTAAGAGAAGGAGGTTGAGGAGGGGGTAGAGGTCAGAGAAGGAGATGAGGAGGAAGGGGAAGAGGAGGGGGTGGGGGTAAGAGAAGGTGAGTAAGGAAGGGGGGGGAGGGGTAAGAGAAGGGGGATGAGGAGGAAGGGGAAGAGGGGAGGGGTAATAGAAGGAAGGGGAAGATCAGGGGGAGGGGGTGATGGTCACTACGTTCGGGTATAAACACTGGCTCACCACGGTGATGGTCAGCTGGGTACTGCCCCTGTTGGGACCCTCACGACAACCGTCGCTGCCTCACCAACCTGCATGTTCAATTTATAATATTAATTTAATTCAGAAGTAAAATCAGAGATAAAGTTATTTAAAACATTATTATCTGATTCTTTATTTTTCTTGCTGTATTTTATGAAGAAGAACACGCAATATTATATCTACCAAGAAATGCCTGTATAATCCAGCGTCCTAACACGTCATGGCAACTGTTGTAGGCCTACTGTGAACATGCCCCAGCCGTCACACTGATCCCTTTACACTCCCTCCCCATCTTCTCCTCCCCTCCTTCCTCTCTTCCCTCCTCCCCTCTTCCCCTTCCTCCTCCTCATTCCCTTTCTCTTACCCTTCCCCTCTTCTTTCCCTTCCTTCACATCCCCCCTTCTCTTACCCCTCCCCCTCCTCATCCCCCTTCTCTTACCCCTACCCCATTCTCTTCCCCATTCCTCCTCATCCCCCTTCTCTTTCCCCTCTTCCTCATTTTCATCCTCCCCTCCTCCTCATCCACCCTTCTCTTACCCCTCCCTCCTCTTTACCCCCTTCTCTTACCCCTCCTCTCTCCTCCCTCCTCTTCCCCTTCCTCCTCATCCCCTTCTCTTCCCCCTCCTCCTAATCCCCCCTTCTCTTCCTTCTTCCCCTTCCTTCTCATCCCCCTTCCCTCACTCCTCCTCCTCTTCGCCCTCCCCCTCTTACCTCTATTACTTCTACCCCTGCTATTCTCCCTCCTCCTCGGTCCCTTAGTTCCTCCATCTCCGACGTTCTCCTCCTTGCACCTTCTCCATCCCTCTCCCTCCTTCCTCCTCTGCCTCGACCTCCTCCTCTTCCTCGTCCTTCCTGCTCGCTCTCCTCCTCCTTAATTCCTCCTCGAGCTCCTCTATCTTCTACTCTTCCTCCTCGGCCTCCTCCTCCTTCCTCCTCACCCTCCTCCTCCTCCTTCCTCCTCACCCTACTCTTCCTTCCTCCTCACCCTCCTCCATACTCCTCCTTGCCCACTTCCTCCTTTCTCCTCGCCCTCCTCCTCCTTCCACCTCGCCCTCCTCCTTCCTCCTCATCTACTCCTTCTTCCTTGCCCTACTCCTCCTTCCTCCTCGCCCTACTCCTCCTTCCTCCTCGCCCTACTCCTCCTTCCTCTTTGCCCTCCTCCTCCTCCCTCCTCGCCCTCTTTCCTCCTTCCTCCTCGCCCTCCTCCTCCTCCTGGTCCTTCCTCCTCGCTCTCTTCCTCCTCTTTCCACCTCGCCTTCCTTCTCGCCCTCCTCCTTCCTCCTCGACCTCCTACTCCTCCTTCCTCCTCTCCCTCCTTCTCCCTAAGTGCAGTATGGATGCACTTCCATACTCCCCTTCCCCTCGTCTTCCTTGACTTCTGTAGCTCTGAGGTGTTACATAGTGAGTTGTACTCACCTACATGCACTCACCTAGTTGTTTTCGTGTAGTTGTACTCACCTACTCTCATGCAGTTGTACTCACCTACTTGTATTCATCTAGCAGCATTCACCAAGATGTACTTACCTAGCTACATGTACTCACCTAGCTACACTCATGCTGTTGTACTTGCCTAGCTGTACTCACCTATTTGTACTTCAGTGATATTTAATGTAAAATCTACTATAATACAGATGCATGCGATAAAGAGGTATTTTGATGTACTCTAATTTTTATTAGAAGAAAATGGTAGATTAAATGTTGCATGTGTCCTTCATACACCTATGCAGCAGCATTTTCTATTTATGTTGATGTATAATGCATAAAGTACCAAAATATAATTAAAACATAAAAATAGTATTACTGAATACAGCATTTAGCAAACAGGGCTTTACAAACAATTTTTAGCAAGATTATCATAATAAGTAAATGTTTTGCACACCTATCATACAACTAAGTCACAGCATTCACAATTTATATGTATAATGTAAATAAATTTAATATTTAAACAAGAACAAAATATTTTTTTAGTAAATAAAGGTGAAATAAGTGTAAGAAAAGGCAGCATTTGCTGTATTACATAAAGAAATACTATGACCATTCTTGGGTTAAAGGTTGCTCATGTGCTTGTTGAACCACACAAGAAACTTATCTCTCCCGACAACCATGTTGAAAGTTTGGAGAAGGTTTCCAAAACGTTTTGTGTTTGCTGGGTTGGCCCATCATTCTGACGGCACTTTGATGGTAATTTTGGGCATAGTTATTTTATCAAATCACTTCATTTTGTTGTGCCACGTGAGCAACACAAATGCGAATAATCCTGAATGGTCCCCAGGCATATATGCAACTGACAACTCTTCACCCCAGAAGTGACTTTGAACCAGTACTTCCAAGAGCACTATGCAACTGGTGTACAGGGGACCTTAACCACTCGACCATCAGAGATCATACAAAAGATGATGGTAGCTGAGTCTATTTGCCCATTATCCTAACAGCACTTTGATGGTAATCTTGGCCATAGTTATTTTATCAAATCACTTCACACCGCAGAAGTGACTCAAACCCATACTGCCAGAAGCACTATGCAACTGGTGTACAGCTCAGCAAACACAAATCGTATAGAAAACATTCATCTATCTCTTCCCATAGGTGTAGGAATGACTTGCATTGAGAATGGTGCAGGAGAGCCTTTGAGAAACTTTTAATACAAAAATCCAAACACATAGGTTTTATAATAAATTGTTTTTCTACAACTTTTTTGTTCCTAATGTATTACAAATAGTTTTTACATGTTTAAATATAAATTTTATGGATTTTTTTTGTAAAATTCATTAATAAATTGTGAATGATATTTAATGGCTGAATGAAACCTTCAAAATACATTTAGTTATTCTATGATCAGAATAAGTAGTTATCTAAATTTTCTAAAAATCGCTCTTTTTAACACAATTGACTCCTTATGTATTCCACTAAACACTAATATCATGTTTAAATATAAAATGTATGTATTATTCCCTAAAATAATTTATATAAATTGTAAATGTTGCTCAATAGCGGTGTGAAAGATTCTGAAGACTTTTTGTTGTCCTACATTCTCAATGTTTGCATGTTTACATTCTCTGAAGTATAGTTGTCAAGGCTGTGTCCTTCACTCTCACCACAGATTCTTACACTCCTCTGCATGCTCAACTATAATTGTTTCCATTCTGAATCTCCATGGACATTGGTATCCAAAATGAAACCAACGTGGTTTCCTTCAGCGCCTTCAGCAGCCAGCACATTTGCTCATTCATTTCACAGATTCCACAGATTCAAGGAGGAGGAGGGCGAGAAGGAAGGACGAGGAGGGTGAGGAGGAAGGAGGAAGAGGGCGAGGAGGAGGGAGGAGGGCGAAAAGGAAGGAGGAGGGTGAGGAGGAAGGAGGAGGAGGGAGAGCGAGGAGGAAGGAGGAGTAGAGCGAGGAGGAAGGAGAAGTAGGGCGAGGAGGAAGGAGGAGGAGGGCGAAAGAGGAAGGAGGAGGAGGGCGAGGAGAAGGAGGAAGGAGGAGTAGGGCAAGGAAGAAGGAGGAGGGGCGAGGAGTAAGGAGGATGGTGAGGAGGAGGATGGTGAGGAGGAAGGAGGAGGAAGGAGGACGAGGAGGACGAGGAGGATGGTGAGGAGGAAGGAGGAGGAAGGAGGAGGAGGAGGACGAGGAGGAAGGAGGAGGAGAGCGAGGACGAAGGAGGAGGAGGGCGAGGAGGAAGGAGGAGGAGGGCGAGGAGGAAGGAGGAGGAGGGCGAGGAGGAAGGCGAATAGGAAGGAGAGGAGGGCGAGGAAGAAGGAGTAGACGAGGAGGAAGAGGAGGGGGCGAGGTGGAAGGAGGAGGAGGAGGAGTAAGATGAGAGGGAAGGAGGATGGTGAGGAGGAAGGAGGAGGACGAGGAGGAGGAGAAGAGAGCGAGGACGAAGGAGGAGGAGGGGGAGATGAAGGAGGAGGAGGTAGGAGGAGGAGGGCAAGGAGGAAGGAGGAGTAGGGCGAGGAGGAAGGTGGAGGAGGGCGAGAAGTATGGAGGATGGCAAGGAGGAAGAGAGCGAGGAGGAAGGAGGAGGAGGGCGAGGAAGAAGGAGTAGGACAAGTAGGAAGGAGGAGGGCGAGGTGGAAAGGAGGAGGAGGTCGAGGAGGAATTAAGGAGGAGATCGAGGAGGAAAGGAGGAGGAGGAAGAGGTCGAGGCAGAGGAGGAAGGAGGATGAGGTAGAGGAGGAAGGAGTATGTCTAGGAGGACGGGGGAGGGGGAAAGGGGGAGGTGCAAGGAGGAGGACGTCGGGGAGGGGGAACTAAGTGAAGGAGGAGAAGAGGAGGGGGGAGAATAGCAAGGGGAGAAGTAGTAGAGGGAAGCAGGAGAGGGCGAAGAGGAGGAGTGAGGGAAGGGGGATGAGAAGGAAGGGGAAGAGGAGGGGGTGAGGATAGGGGGAAGAAGTAAGAGAACGGGGGTCTAAGAAGGGGGAGGGGTAAGAGAAGGGGGAAGAGAAGGGTAAGAGAAGGGAAGAGGAGGGGGAGGGGTAAGGGAAGTGGGATGAGGAGGGGGGAGGGGGTAAGAGAAGGGGGGATGTGAAGGAAGGAAAAGAGGGAGGGGTAAGAGAAAGGGAATGAGGAGGAGGAAGGGGAAGAGGAGGGGTAAGAAGGGAGGAGGGAAGAGGGAAAGATGGGAGGGAGTGTAATGGGACCTGTGTGAGTCATGGAGCTATACACTATAGGCCTACAGAGTTGCCATGACGTGTTAGGGCGCTGGATTATACAGGCAGGTCTTGGTAGATGACTATGGTGTGTTCATCTTCATCAAATACAGCAAGAAAAATAAAGAATAAGATAATAATGTTTTGCATAACTTTATCTCCGATTTTACTAATAAATTAAATAAATATTATTAAGTGAACACTGCAAGTTGGTGAGGCAGCGAGGGTTGTGATGTGGGTCCCACCAGGCGAGGGTCAGTAGTAGCCAGCTGATGCTGGGTCCCACCAGGCGAGGGTCAGTAGTAGCCAGCTGATGTGGGTCCCACCAGGCGAGGGTCAGTAGTAGCCATCTGATGTGGGTCCCACCAGGACGAGGGCCAGTAGTAGCCAGCTGATGTGGGTCCCACCAGGCGAGGGCCAGTAGTAGCCAGCTGATGTGGGTCCCACCAGGCGAGGGTCAGTAGTAGCCAGCTGATGTGGGTCCCACCAGGCGAGGGTCAGTAGTAGCCAGCTGATGTGGGTCCCACCAGGCGAGGGTCAGTAGTAGCCAGCTGATGTGGGTCCCACCAGGCGAGGGTCAGTAGTAGCCAGCTGATGTGGGTCCCACCAGGCGAGGGTCAGTAGTAGCCAGCTGATGTGGGTCCCACCAGGCGAGGGTCAGTAGTAGCCAGCTGATGTGGGTCCCACCAGGCGAGGGTCAGTAGTAGCCAGCTGATGTGGGTCCCACCAGGCGAGGGTCAGTAGTAGCCAGCTGATGTGGGTCCCACCAGGCGAGGGTCAGTAGTAGCCAGCTGATGTGGGTCCCACCAGGCGAGGGTCAGTAGTAGCCAGCTGATGTGGGTCCCCCAGGCGAGGGTCAGTAGTAGCCAGCTGATGTGGGTCCCACCAGGCGAGGGTCCAGTAGTAGCCAGCTGATGTGGGTCCCACCAGGCGAGGGTCAGTAGTAGCCAGCTGATGTGGGTCCCACCAGGCGAGGGTCAGTAGTAGCCAGCTGATGTGGGTCCCACCAGGCGAGGGCCAGTAGTAGCCAGCTGATGTGGGTCCCACCAGGCGAGGGGTCAGTAGTAGCCAGCTGATGTGGGTCCCACCAGGCGAGGGTCAGTAGTAGCCAGCTGATGTGGGTCCCACCAGGCGAGGGTCAGTAGTAGCCAGCTGATGTGGGTCCCACCAGGGCGAGGGTCAGTAGTAGCCAGCTGATGTGGGTCCCACCAGGCAGGGTCAGTGTAGCCAGCTGATGTGGGTCCCACCAGGCGAGGGTCAGTAGTAGCCAGCTTGATGTGGGTCCCACCAGGCAAGGGTCAGTAGTAGCCAGCTGATGTGGGTCCCACCAAGGCGAGGGCCAGTAGTAGCCAGCTGATGTGGGTCCCACCAGGCGAGGGTCAGTAGTAGCCAGCTGATGTGGGTCCCACCAGGCGAGGGTCAGTAGTAGCCAGCTGATGTGGGTCCCACCAGGCGAGGGTCAGTAGTAGCCAGCTGATGTGGGTCCCACCAGGCGAGGGTCAGTAGTAGCCAGCTGATGTGGGTCCCACCAGGCGAGGGTCAGTAGTAGCCAGCTGATGTGGGTCCCACCAGGCGAGGGTCAGTAGTAGCCAGCTGATGTGGGTCCCACCAGGCGAGGGTCAGTAGTAGCCAGCTGATGTGGGTCCCACCAGGCGAGGGTCAGTAGTAGCCAGCTGATGTGGGTCCCACCAGGCAAGGGTCAGTAGTAGCCAGCTGATGTGGGTCCCACCAGGCGAGGGTCAGTAGTAGCCAGCTGATGTGGGTCCCACCAGGCGAGGGTCAGTAGTAGCCAGCTGATGTGGGTCCCACCAGGCGAGGGTCAGTAGTAGCCAGCTGATGTGGGTCCCACCAGCCGAGGGCCAGTAGTAGCCAGCTGATGTGGGTCCCACCAGGCGAGGGTCAGTAGTAGCCAGCTGATGTGGGTCCCACCAGGCGAGGGTCAGTAGTAGCCAGCTGATGTGGGTCCCACCAGGCGAGGGTCAGTAGTAGCCAGCTGATGTGGGTCCCACCAGGCGAGGGTCAGTAGTAGCCAGCTGATGTGGGTCCCACCAGGCGAGGGTCAGTAGTAGCCAGCTGATGTGGGTTCCCACCAGGCGGAGGGTCAGTAGTAAGCCAGCTGATGTGGTTCCCACCAGGCGAAGGGTCAGTACGTAGCCTAGCTGATGTGGGTCCCACCAGGCGAGCGGTCAGTATTAGCCAGCTGATGTGGGTCACCCACCAGGCGAGGGTCAGTAAGTAGTAGCCAGCTGATGTGGGTCCCACCAGGCGAGTGTCAGTAGTAGCCAGCTGATGTGGGTTCCCACCAGGCGAGGGTCAGGTAGTAGCAGCTGATGGGAGTCCCACCAGGCGCGGGTCAGTAGTAGCCAGCTGATGTGGGTCCCACCAGGCGAGGGTCAGTAGTAGCCAGTGATGTGGGTCCCACCCCAGGCGAGGGCCAGTAGTAGCCAGCTGATGTGGGTCCCACCAGGCGAGGGCAGTAGTAGCCAGCTGATGTGGGTCCCACCAGGCGAGGGTCAGTAGTAGCCAGCTGATGTGGGTCCCACCAGGCGAGGGTCAGTAGTAGCCAGCTGATGTGGGTCCCACCAGGCGAGGGTCAGTAGTAGCCAGCTGATGTGGGTCCCACCAGGCAAGGGTCAGTAGTAGCCAGCTGATGTGTGTCCCACCAGGCGAGGGTCAGTAGTAGCCAGCTGATGTGGGTCCCACCAGGCGAGGGTCAGTAGTAGCCAGCTGATGTGGGTCCCACCAGGCAAGGGTCAGTAGTAGCCAGCTGATGTGGGTCCCACCAGGCGAGGGTCAGTAGTAGCCAGCTGATGTGGGTCCCACCAGGCGAAGGGTCTAGTAGTAGCCAGCTGATGTGGGTCCCACCAGGCGAGGGTCCAGTAGTAGCCAGCTGATGTGGGTCCCACCAGGCGAGGTCAGTAGAGCCAGCTGATGTGGGTCCCACCAGGCGAGGGTCAGTAGTAGCCAGCTGATGTGGGTCCCACCAGGCGAGGGTCAGTAGTAGCCAGCTGATGTGGGTCCCACAGGCGAGGGTCAGTAGTAGCCAGCTGATGTGGGTCCCACCCAGGCGAAGGGTCAGTAGTAGCCAGCTGATGTGGGTCCCACCAGGCGAGGGTCAGTAGTAGCCAGCTGATGTGGGTCCCACCAGGCAAGGGTCAGTAGTAGCCAGCTGATGTGGGTCCCACCAGGCGAGGGCCAGTAGTAGCCAGCTGATGTGGGTCCCACCAGGCGAGGGTCAGTAGTAGCCAGCTGATGTGGGTCCCACCAGGGTCAGTAGTAGCCAGCTGATGTGGGTCCCACCAGGCGAGGGTCAGTAGTAGCCAGCTGATGTGGGTCCCACCAGGCGAGGGTCAGTAGTAGCCAGCTGACCATCACCCGGGTGGTCCAGTGTTTATACCCCCGCGTAGTGACCATCACCCCCTCCCTCCCCTGCTCTACCCCTTCCTTCTCTTACCCCTCCCCTCTTCCCCTTGCTCCTCATCCTCCCCCCTTCTCTTGCCCCTCCTCTCTTCCCCTTCCTCCTCATCCCCCCCCTTTGCTTACCCCTCCCCCTGCTCTTCACCTTCCTTCTCTTACCCCTCCCCCTGCTCTTCACCTTCCTTCTCTTACCCCTCCCTCTTCCCCTTCCTCCTCATCCCCTTCATTTCCCCCTTCTCCTCATCTCCCTTCCTTTACCCCTCCCCCTCCTCTTCTCCTTTCTTCTCATCCCTCCTTCCCTTGCCCCTCCTCTCTTCCCCTTCCTCCTCATCCCCCCCCCATTTGCTTACCCCTTCCCCCTGCTCCTCACCTTCCTTCTCTTACCCCTCCCCTCTTCCCCTTCCTCCTCATCCCCCCCTTCTCCTGCCCATCCTCTCTTCCCCTTCCTCCTCATCCCCCCTTCTCTTGCCCCTTCCTCTCTTCCCCTTCCTACTCATCCCCTCCTTCTCTTACCCCTCCCCCTCCTTTTCCCCTTCCTCCTCGTCCCCCTTCCCTTACCCCTCCCCCTCCTCTTCCCCTTTCTTCTCATCCCTCCTTCCCTTGCCCCTCCTCTCTTCCCCTTCCTCCTCTTCCCCTTCTCTAACCCCTCCTCTCTACCCCTCCTCTTCCCCTTCCTTCTCATCCCCCTTCTCTTACTCCTCCTCCTCCTCTTCCCCCTCCCCCTCTTACCAGTACTACTCCTACCCCTGCTATTCTTCCCCCTTCTCTTCTCCTCCGTTACCTAATTAACCCCTTTCCACCCCCCCCCCCAGACGTCCTGCTCCTTCCCCCCTCCTCCTTTCCTCTCCCCCTTCTTCCTCCTTCCTCTTAGACCTACTCCTTCCTCCTATGCCTCGACCTCCTTCTCCTCGACCTTCCTCCTCGCTCTCCTCCTCCTTCCTCCTCGCCCTCCTCCTCGCAATCTTCCTCCTCGCAATCCTCCTCGCAATCCTTCCTCCTCGCTCTCCTCCTCCTTCCTCCAGGCCCTCCTCCTCCTTCCTCCTAACCCTCCTCCTTCCTCCTCGCCCTCCTCCTCCTTCCTCCTTGCCTACCTCCTTTCTCCTGGCCTTCCTCCTCGCCCTCCTCCTCCTTCCTCCTCGCTTTCCTTCTCCTCCTTCCTCCTCCTTCCTCCTCGCCCTCCTCGTCCTTCCTCCTCCTCCTTCCTCCTCGCCCTCCTCCTCCTCCTTCCTCCTCACTTTCCTTCTCCTCCTTCCTCCTCCTTCCTCCTCGCCCTCCTGGTCCTTCCTCCTCCTCCTTCCTCCTCGCTCTCCTCCTCCTCCTTCCTCTTCGCCCTCCTCCTCCTCCTTCCTCCTCGCTCTCCTCCCTCCTCCTCCTCCTCCTTCCTCCTCGCCCTCCTCCTCGCTCACCTCATCCTCTTACCTGGAATTCTTCCTCCTTCCTCCTCGCTCTCCTCCTCCTCCTTCCTCCTAGCCCTCCTCCTCCTTCCTCCTAGCCCTCCTTCTTCCTCTTCGCCCTCCTACTCCTCTTTCCTCCTTGCTCTCCTCCTCCTCCTTCCTCGACGCCCTCCTCCTTGCTCTCCTCCTTGCCCTCCTTCTTCCTCGACCTCCTCCTCCTTCCTCCTCGCCCTCTTCCTTCCTTCTCGCCCTCCTCCTCCTACCTTCTCGCCCTCCTCCTCCTTCCTTCTCGCCCTCCTCCTTTCTCCTGTTCCGCCTCCTCCCTCTCCCTCCCCGCACTTCTCTTCCTCCTTTCTCCTCGCTCTTTTCCTCCTCCTTCCTCCTCGGCCTCCTCCATCCTATTCGCCCTCCTCCTCCTCCCCCTTCCTACTTGCTCTCCTCCTCCATCCTCCTCGCCCTCCTCCTTCCTCACTCTCCACCTCCTTTCTTCTCGTCCTCCTCCTCGCCCTCCTCCCTCCTTCCTACTTCTCCTCCTCCTTCCTCCTCGCCCTACTCCTCCTTCGTCCTCGCTCTCCTCCTCCTTCCTCCTCGCTCTCCTCCTCCTTCCTCCCTCCTCGCCCTCCTCCTTTCTCTTCGCCCTGATACTCCTCCTTCCTCCTCGCCCTTCCTCCTCGCCCTCCTCCTCCTTCCCCTCCTCCTTCCTTCTCCCTCCTCCTTTCCCTCCTCCTCCTTCCTCCTCGTTCTCCTTCTTCCTCCTCGCTCTCCTCCTCCTCATCCTTCCTCCTCGCTCTCCTCCTCCTCCTCCTTCCTCCTCACTCTCCTCCTCCTCCTCTTCCTCCTCGCCCACCTCCTTCCTCCTCGACCTTCTATTCCTTCCTTCTCGTCCTCCTCCTCCTCCTCGCTCTCATCCTTCTTCCTCGCCCTCTTCCTCCTTCCTCCTCCTCCTTCTTCCTCCTTGCTCTCCTTCCTCCTCGCCCTCCTCCTCCTTCCCCTCCTCCTTCCTCCTCTCTCCTCCTTTCCCTCCTCCTCCTTTCTCCTCGTTTTCCTTCTTCCTCCTCGCTCTCCTCCTCCTCCTTCCTCCTCGCCCTCCTCCTTTCTCCCTCGCCCTCCTCTTTACCCTCCTCCTTCCTCCTCCTCGCCCTCCTCCTTCCTCCTCCCTCCTCCTTGCGCTCCTCCTCCTTCCTCCTCGACCTCCTCCTTCCTCCTCGACCTCCTCCTTTCTCCTCGACCTCATCCTCTTACCTGGAATTCTTCCTTCTTCCTGCTCGCTCTCCTCCTCCTCCTCGCCCACCCCCAATCCTCCTCGACCTCCTATTCCTTCCTTCTCGTCCTCCTCCTCCTCCTCCTCCTCCTCGCTCTTCTCCTTCTTCCTCGCCCTCTTCCTCCTCCTTCTTCCTCCTTGCTCTCCTCCTTCTCCTTCCACCTCGCCCTCCTCCTCCTCCTTTCTCTTTGCCCTCCTTCTTCGTCCACCTCCTTCCTCCTCGCCCTCCTCCTCTTCTTCCTCCTTCTCCTCCTTCCTCTTTGCCCTTCTTCTTCCTCCTCCTCCTTCCTCCTCGCCCTCCTCCTTCCTCTTCGACCTGTTATTCCTTCTTTCTCGCCCTCCTCCTTGCTCTCCTTCTTCTTCCTCGCCCTCTTCCTCCTTTATTCATTGCTCGCCTCCTCCTCCTTCCTCCTCACCCTCCTCTTCCTTCCTCCTCCTCCTTCCTCCTCGCCCTCCTCCTCCTTCCTCCTCCTCCTACCTCCTCGACCTTCTCCTTTCTCCTCGACCTCACCCTCTTACCTAGAATTCTTCCTCCTTACTTCTCACTCTCGTTCTCCTCCTCCTTCCTCCTCGCCTTCCTCCTCCTTCCTCCTCGCTCTCCTCTTTCCTCCTTCCTCCTCACTCGCCTCCTCCTCATCCTTCCTCTTCGCCCTCCTACTCCTCGCTCTCCTCCTCCTTCCTCCTTCCTCCTCGTTTTCCTCCTTCCTCCTCGCCCTCCTCCTTCCTCCTCACCGTCCCCCTCCTTCCTTCTCGGCCTCCTTTTTCCTATTCGCCCTCCTCCTCCCCCTTCCTCCTCGCTCTCCTCCATTTTCCACGCCCTCCTCCTTCCTCCTCCTCCCTCTTCGCCCTCCTCCTCCTTCCTCCTCGCCCTCCTCCTTCCTTCTCGCCCTCCTCCCTCCTCCTCACGCTCCTCCTCCTTCCTCCTCGCCCTCCTCCCTCCTCCTTACCCTCCTCCTCCGTCCTCCTCGCCCTCCTCCTCCTTCCTCCTCCTCCTTCCTCCTCGCCCTCTTCCTCCTTCCTCCTCGACCTCCTCCTTTCTCCTCGACCTCACCCTCTTACCTGGAATTCTTCCTCCTTCCTCCTCGCTCTTCTTCTTTTCCTCCTTCTTCCTCGCCCTCTTTTTTCTTCCTCCTCGCTCTCCTTCTCTTTCCTCCTCGCTCTCCTCCTTTTCCCCCTCCTTCCTTCTCGTCCTCCTCCTTACTCCTCCTCCCTCCCTCCTCGCCCTACTCCTCCTCCTTCCACCTCGTCCTCCTCCTTCCTCCTCTCTCACTCCTTCCTTCCTCCTCGGCCTCCTCCTTCCTCCTCGCCCTCCTCCCCCTTCCTCCTCCATCCTCCACGCCCTCCTCCTTCCTCGCTCTCCTCCTTCCTCCTCGCCCTCCTCCCTCTTTGCCCTCCTCCTCGCCCTCCTCCCTCTTTGCCCTCCTCCTCCTTCCTCCTCGCCCTCCTCCTCCTTCCTCCTCGTCCTTCCTCCTCGCCCTCTTCCCTCCTCCTCCTTCCTTCTCGCCTTCCTTCTCCTTCCTACTCACTCTCCTCCTCCTCCTTCCTTCTTGCCCTTCTTCTACCTCCACTTTCCTACTCCTCGGCCTCCTCCTCCTTCCTTCTCGCCCTCCTCTTTCCCCCTCCCTTCTCGCCCTCCTCCTCCTTCCTTCTCGCCATCCTTCTTACTCCTCACCCGCCTCCTCCTCTCTCTCCCTCCTCCTCCTCCTTCCTCCTCGATCTCCTCCTCCTTCCTACTCGACTTCATCCCTCTTACCTGGAATTCTTCCTCCCTCCTCCTCGACCTCTTCCTAAAAAAATGAATAAAAATGATGAATTAACCTTTATTATGATCTTGTTTCTTTTTACTAAATGTTGAAATATACTTTTATATTTCGACATTTATATAAATACCAGCAATAAAAAACTACGATTATGAAACATTTAAGGTTGCCACAAGGCTTCAAATTTTTTTTAGCCAACGTTTCGTGCAATACGTTTTAGAAACTTATTTACATCCACACAAAATTACGCATCTAATGCGTGAAAACAAACATTGCCCCTACTTTCCAACACTTTCCAGATACGTTGTGGCAACCTAAAATTGTTTCCTGGGAGGAGACCTTAATAACTCGACCATCAGTGACCGTACAAAAGATAATGGTAGCCGAGGCTATTTGCCCATCATCCTGACGGCACTTTGATGGTAATCTTGGGAATAGTTATTTTCTCAAATCACCTCATTTTGAGGGGCCACGTGAGCAACGCAAATAAGAACAAGCCTGAATGGTCTCCAGGCATATTTGCAATTGAAAACTCCATACCCCCATATGTTACTCGAACCCGTACTGCCAGCAGCACTATGCAAATGGTGTACAGGACACCTTAACCTCTCGACCATCAGTGATTGCACAAAAGATGATAATAGCCGAGGCTATTTCCCCATCATCCTGACGGCACTTTCATTGTAATCTTGGGCACAGGTATTTGATTAAATCACCTCATTTTGTTTGCTCACATGAGCAACACAAATGCGAACAAGCCTGAATGGTCCTAAGGCACATATGCGTTTGAAAACTCAACACCCCAGAAGTGACTCAACCTCATTCTGCCAGGAGTACTATGCAACTGGTGTACATGAAACCTTAACCACTCGGACCATCAGTGACTGTTCAAAAGATGATGATAGCAGAAGCTATTTGCCCATCATCCCAATGGCACTTTGATGGTAATATTGGGCATAGTTCTTTCATCAAATCACCTCATTTTGTGTGGAAACGTGAGAAACACATATGCAAACAAGATTAAATGGTCCCAATCATATATGCAAATGAAAACTCCTCACCCCAGAAGTGACTCGAACCCATACTGCCAGGAGCACTATGCAACTATTCTACAATAATTACTCGACCATCAGTGACCGTACAAAATATGACTGTTGTTGAGGCTATTTGCCCATCATCCCGACGTCACTTTGAATGTAATTTTCGGGCATAGTTATTTTATCAAATCACCTCATTTTGAGGGGCCACGTGAGCAACACAAATGTGAACAAGCCTGAATGGTCTCCTGTCATATTTGCACCTGAAAATTCCACACCCGCGAAGTGACTCGAACCCATATTGCCCAGAGCACTATGAAACAGGTGTACAGGAGACAACTATATGTTATGCTATGAGCAACGCAACTGGTATGTTCAGGACGCCTTAATCCACTTGACCATCACGACCAGACATAAACTGATGGTAGCCGAGACTATTTAGCCCATCAGCCCGCCGGCACTCGGATGGTAATCTTGGGCATAGCATTTTATCAAATCACCTCATTCTTTTGGGCTCACGTGAGGAACACAAATGCGAACAAGCCTGGATGGTTCCCAGGACTATATGCAACTGAAAACTCAGTTGTGCATTGCAGTTGAAGAATTGTCACTTCTGGGGTGTGAGTTTTCTGTTGCATATTGTCCTGGGGACCATTCAGGCTTGTTCGCATATATATATATATATATATATATGCGCTCCGCTCCTTCTCCGAGGCTATGGGTCCCCACATTGGCACCAGAGGTGGTACCTCACAAATTTATATATATATATATATATATATATATATATATATATATATATATATATATATATATATATATAAATTTGTGAGGTACCACCTCTGGTGCCAATGTGGGGACCCATAGCCTCGGAGAAGAAAATAAAAAGTATTCAGAGGAGACCTTGTGGTTTCTCACTGAACACTAATATTATCTTCTACCGCCCCCATTCTTTTGTATGTACCCATATATGTTTGCTTTATTTGAACTTTGTTACAAAAAAGGAGTTACATATAGGTTACAAAGATGGTTATCATAGGTTGTCGAGTTCCTCCAGCTCCTCAGATGGTGGGCAGGAACCCTGGATGCAGTGCGCATTTCCCCTCTGTATCGCCACGCTGAGGCGCTGGAAAGAAAGCTGGCAGCTCTAGGGTCCCTTGTTGTTTCAATGAGCCTAGAACCCAGTTCCTTCAAAAAACTGGTAGCACTTTTACCCCAGGCGCCGAGTGTCTCAGAAGCAATGGGGACAAAATTGTAGTGGTGATCCAGTTCTCTGTACTTACGGGATTTGGCTGCTTCCCTGTGGGTGGCAGCGCCACCTGGTTGTGCAACACTGAGGTTAATGTAGGTGTTAGCCAGAGTTGATACGCACGTGTAGTCCCATACCAACTGCTTTGCCATTCTTCCAGGGATTCACTGTGATACCATCCGGGCGACCAATAAGAGCATCAGAGTTACGGGGCGTTAGGTAACGGGGCTCTCTTTCAGCTGGGCATCCAGCTGTGGTGAGGCTCCTCTTGATGATGTCGTTAACTTCACTGTGCCTCGAGTGCCATCCCCCTGTGCTTTGGCAGAGTAGGCCATGGTGGCCGTACCTGTCAGCCACCACCTCGCCGCAAATACACCTATATCTGGTGTGGATTGGGGCAGCAAGGCGAAGGGCCACAGCAATTCGGAGGGCGTGTGGTGTGAGACGCGTGCCAGTTGCCGACATTGGCGTTGCTAACAGGAAATCCCCTGCATGTGGGGCTGCTACTGCTGTGAGGCGAGCAATGTCGTGTTGTGTTGTTGCAGCACCCAGGCACTCTGCAGCAACTTGGTCTACAATGGGGCCATCCCAGCTGGATTGCTTGTGGGCTTTTGGGGATGGTGGTTGAGGTGATGGGCCTGCACAAGAGGCCCACTCTGTGGCACAGCGTGTAAAATTGGGATCATGTACACCTGCCAGCTGATGTAAGTGGGCAGGTAGAATTTCCTTCACAAGGTCGTCGGATGCTGATAGGGAGGACAGGAAGGCTGGAACAGCGATTTGCGTTGCTGTTCGAACTCCGAGGCCCCCAAGTCTTACGGGAAGAGAGGCTTGTTTCCACTGTAGGTCATCAAGAGAGAGGTTAAGGGCTTTTTCTAGCATTGATTTCAGTAACTGATCATACTCACTTAGTTTTTGGCTACTGTAAGATGGTGAACACCTCAGAAAGTAGGTTAACCTGGGGAGGGACAGACATCTGGTGATGAGGTAGAGTGCATCATGAGCATCAATATCCTCAATCCTCCCATCCATCCTCTTAAAGTCGGCGATTTTCTTATCAAGGACCTCATCGATGGCTTTCAACCCCAGGGGAGCTCCTAGGAGTGTGCTGTCTTCAGGTTTAGTTTTATGGATATTTGGCAGAAGACCCTTTATTCTCTCTACGATGCCCTGGTTGGAACATATTATTTCACATTTAGAAGGGTTCAGGGTGAGGCCTAAAACTGCACCTTGCTCCTGGATTTTTCTGATGTCCTCCAGGAGGGAGTCTTGGGAACCAGCTAGGGTACCATCATCCAAGAACCAGATGTTAAGCTCGCTGGACAGGACCTCTGTGACTTGTTTGATGACTAAGCAGAAAAGGAGAGGAGCAAGGGGTCACCCTGTTGGACGCCTTCTCGCGAGTCAATTTCATGTTCGCCAAAAAGTAGCTTAAGGTCCATACTGTAGCAATGAATGTACAAAAGGGTAGAGGGGAGGGAAATGACTATGAACCACACGGAGTACAGCATCCCTCCGCACCAAATTGAAGGCATTTTTTAAATCTAGCTTGATAAGGGCCTTTTCGTCTGTGATGTTGGCGATGAAGGCTCGAGCTGCATGGGCTTCCGCCTCACACCCTTGTGGAATGTCCGAACCCGAGCTGTTTTGGCTTCAGCATGTTGGCCGCTGCATCACTAACTGTTCTTGCAGCTGCCTTTGCGACGAGACGCCGGAGAGAATTGCCCACAGCTATTGGCCTGATCCCTTCCATCCTTTTTCTTTAGAGCACAGAGAGATGCTCCAAAAAGATAGGTCTTATGATCGCTGGTATGTTGCCAGCTAGACATGTGTTGGTGAATCTGGTTAGTTCCACCAAGAGGTTCTTTGCAATGTCACCCAGTGCAGGGTTGAGCATTTGCTTGAGGTGGTTGGGTTTTAGTCCTGTGAACCCACCTGCTGATCCTGTTGGGAAGGACATGGCTGCTTTATGGACCACAGATTCAGCCACCCAGAGAGGTTCTGCTCCGGTAGCCCCCACTTGTACAATGTCGTCCTCACGCGGAGCCCTGGGTGGGTGTTTCTCCCTTAGGGCTTGAGCTGTTGCGGCATCTCTGTCGGCAATTGAGTCCTCAATGGTGATGACTCGTATTGCGCCAATAGTGTTTCCTTCTTCTATTTTCTTGGTGACTGATGTTCTGATTTTTGATGTCTCGGATATGGCACTGTTGCTCTTCCTGCCGTGGGTGTTTCTCGCGCGAGTGGGAAGGCGCACCTGGTTGTCCTCCCTGGGAAAATCCTTTATAGCTTTGATGACTGAGGCAGCTAAGGTCTTGTCTCTCCTTGCAGGAGTGGCTAAACATATGTTGCCAAACAGTAGGAGGTTGTGCCATGCTTGGGTCGTTCCAGGAGAGTCGTTGACCTTTCTCAGGAGGGCAGATAATTTGGCTGCTTCATGGGGGCGGGCTGCTTTAGGGATGTGTTGCAAGGTTCTGGCTGATGTTGCTTTAATAGCTTCTAATAAGTTTTCTGTGGGAATGAAGGTCTGGGAGGTGTTTTGCCTGACGGACGGTGTGGGCTGTTGATTGGTGTTCTTCCTGGGAGGGCGCCCAGAACCCAAACACCTGGCTCCGTTGTGTAAATCGAAGCGCACATTATCGTCACTCAACCGGATATAGCATACCCTGTCACACGTCTGACATCTGCCTTGTCTACCCCTGCTTGATGGCTCATCTTGGCTTGGAGAAGCCTGGCTGTCTGTTGAGAGCTGCGACATGGGCGGGCGCTGGGCGGGCGCTGGGCGGGAAGGTGGACGGCGGGTGGAGACTGGAGGGTGGGCGGCGGTTGGAGGCTGGGGGGGTGATCAGCTGGCCGTGGCACTTACTACTCAGGTGAGTGGTAATACATATGCCACCTTTATACGAAGTGTGGGTATACACCCACTACACAATATGTGGATATACATTGGGTGAGTGGGTGGCGTAGACACACATGGGAGCCTCCCAGGTTCTATGGCCGGGTGGTAAGGTGGCCTCGTGGGTGGGGAGGCGACGTGGTGGGGTGGGGAAAGGGGGGGGGGAGAGCAGGTACTTCCCGGCCTGGGCGCTTCTAGGAAACTGAGGGAGACACGCTACACGAGGGGATTAGCTCATGACCTTAGGGAATACGACGTACTTGACTGCTGTAAACCCTCTCGACAGTGTAATATGTCTGCTCCCTGGAAAGTACAGAAAATAGACGTCGAAATTGTACCCCTCAAGGCGAAAAAGATTCATCATGAACCGGGACAATTACGGTGCCTTGTATGGAAGCATGATATCTCGGTTACCAAGAGGCAACAGTTTACATGTATATTGCGACGGGTCGGTGGCGGAGGATGGCAGGGCCGGGTTTGGTGTCCTAATAAGGGATTATACGGAGTTTGGGACTGTGGACAGGATAATTGAACTCCGGCTTAGTAATTATATATCATCCACACAAGCTGAACTGCAGGCCATTCTGGGGTGTTTGGAGGAAGTACGTCATGACGACAAAAATGTTTTTGTATTTGTCGATAGCCGAGGAGCACTGGAGTCCTTAAACAGTCGAAACCCAGTCTTCATGTCTATAGTTGAGGACTGTAAGAGAAGAATAACTGAGATACAGCTGAAAGGTTATAGTGTGAAATTCATGTGGATTCCATCTCATGTTGGAATAGTGCTCAACGAGGTGGCGAATGACTTGGCCAAATGTGCCACATCAAAACCACAAGTTGACATTGAATGTGAATTCACAATGAGACAAATAAGAAGCAAAATCAGAAATATTCAGGCACAGGCGGGAGTGGAGAGGAGAGAGATAATGTATGAGAGTAGTCAAACCATGCAACACTACATGTATGTGAGTCAAAACATCCATTTCACTTATGGTAAAAGGAGAAATGCTTGGAGTGACTCTGTGTACATGCGGCTCAGGCTTGGGTACAAATATTACTGGGAATATGGGTTAGATGTTCATGATAATGACACGAGGTGTAAACTATGTGGTATGTTAAGGTCTCACACCCTGGCCCATTATGTTCTTGATTGTCCGTTGATTAATGTATATAGAAACACTGAGATAAGGACTGTTCCTGAACAAATAGCCTGGATGTGTCACAACGGAAAGGTTGATGATATTCTTGAGAGATATAAGAATTTTGCACCAAGATTGTAATATTTTGTTGAATTATCTGCATGTCTCTTGCAAATTGTCTATACAGTATACCTAGGTCATAAAAGTATTTGTGTGTACGTCTGATAACATACTCCTTGTGAAGGAGGAAATGTATATGTTTACCTCTCAGAATGTTTGGCAATATGTTTATTTGTGATGTGTGTCTATGTATATATTAACACGTTGTACTGAATGGGGTGAGAATAGCTTGAGCTACCTCATCCCTTTGTGTGTATTTTATCTCAATAAACTTATTTCAATTTCAATTTCAATTTCTGGGCGCTGGGTGGGGGCGGGGGTCAGGGCGACACTAACACTGGTATAATTCCCCCGTATATCACTGCACAATAATGAATGAATCACACACTTGTAATCTGACTCACTGCACGTGTGATGTACTCACAATATGATAGATATGTTGCGCCAATTATCGCTGACAACGTAACTTGTTCAACAAAACTTTCAAAAAAGAAAAACACAAAACACTATTTGGCACACGGGTAACCCCCACCTCTCTCTCCTAACCACACAACACCCCTCACTCACCCCCACCTCCCCTCACTATGGGAGGCCTCAGGGTCCATCCTGGCCCCTCACTCCAGCCTCCATGGCTCCACACTGCCAACCCACCTGTTTTGATAAGTTTTCACATAGATGGTACACCGTAGGCACTTCCGGCCACTCCCACGTCTGCTTGGTGTATTCACGGTGAATATGGTTGAGTCTTGGTACGGTGAGGCCAAGATGTCTCAGGGTAATGGCTGAGAAGGCAGCAGCTCCTCCGCCAAACGTCCGTCCCCTAGGCCTCTCTCTCTCAGTTATATATATATATATATATATATATATATATATATATATATATATATATATATATATATATATATATATATAAATATATATATATATATATATATATATATATATATATATATATATATATATATATATATATATATATATATATATGTCGTACCTAGTAGCCAGAACTCACTTTTTGGCCTACTATTCAAGGCCCGATTTGCCTAATAAGCCAAGTTTTCCTGAATTAATATATTTTCTCTAATTTTTTTCTTATGAAATGATAAAGCTACCCATTTCATTATGTATGAGGTCAATTTTTTTTTATTGGAGTTAAAATTAACGTAGATATATGACCGAACCTAACCAACCCTACCTAACCTAACCTAACCTATCTTTATAGGTTAGGTTAGGTTAGGTTGCCGAAAAAGTAAGGTTAGGTTAGGTTAGGTAGGTTAGGTAGTCGAAAAACAATTAATTCATGAAAACTTGGCTTACTAGGCAAATTTGGCCTTGCATAGTAGGCTGAGAAGTGAGTTCTGGCTACTAGGTACGACATATATATATATATATATATATATATATATATATATATATATATATATATATATATATATATATATATATATATATATATATATATATATATATATGTCGTACCTAATAGCCAGAACGCACTTCTCAGCCTACTATTCAACGCCCGATTTGCCTAATAAGCCAAGTTTTCATGAATTAATGTTTTTTCGTCTACCTAACCTACCTAACCTAACCTAACCTAGCTTTTTTTGGCTACCTAACCTAACCTTACCTATAAATATAGGTTAGGTTAGGTTAGGTAGGGTTGGTTAGGTTCGGTCATATATCTACGTTAATTTTAACTCCAATAAAAAAAAATTGACCTCATACATAGAGAAAAGGGTTGCTTTATCATTTCATAAGAAAAAAATTATAGTAAATATATTAATTCAGGAAAACTTGGCTTATTAGGCAAATCGGGCCTTGAATAGTAGGCTGAGAAGTGAGTTCTGGCTACTAGGTACGACATATATATATATATATATATATATATATATACTAAGGTAGATGAACTAAGAGAATGGACAATCGTTGTAAAAACATCTTGGTTATTGACAACTTTTAAGTTAAGTATTTTCTTTTATAAGTTTCAAAACCCATCCTACATCCCGTTATTTTAAACTCCCACTTATTGTGAATTAATTTTCTGTCTCCTAGGTATTTTTCTGCTATTCTCTCGAGCCTGCTACTTTAGATTTTGCATCAAGGTGTATTGTACTACGTCAGAAACTCTCTGGAGGTCTAGAGTGAACTGGAGTCTGTTATCGCAACGGAGAATTCCTCATTGTTACTTATGCATACAATGCTTCCCAATAATCTTTATAGCACGCCTAATAATGACTAATACCTCCCACACCTAAGCTTAGCTGTTGTCAGCTGTTTTCGAGACCATTGCACACCATAAATTCTTAAGGAGTTCACCTATGAACTTACATCTCAGTCCACAATATCCAATAATTCTTGAATCGAGGTATGAAGGTATCCTCCAGCTTGGAAAGCATTCCACTTGGCAAGTCAAACTCCCTACTAGCCAATCGATGAGTACGACCTTCTTTATCAGATTAATTATGAATGAAAAGTCAAAATAAGATGTGCATAGAAACCGTACTCTACTTGTGGTACAATTCTCTTGGGTTTGATATTCAATTAAAGTTCAAGCATTCTGAACTTCACTTTCTAGCTCTGACCCGTAGCTTAATATAACTTATCTTTCTCACTATTCGACTTTTAAATACAGTACACTGTCTCTTTCTCCCATCAACCAGCTTCCTTTCTACGTGTTTCTTGGAAGGTTATGCATTTTTCTTATAAGTGTTCTTACATTTTTGTAAAGCCACTAGCACGCAAACTTTAATTGTCTTCGTTTATGTTCTTCGTTCCCTTTGCGGGTTTTTTAAGCATTCAGGACATAGTTTTGTAACCTTTTAAACATGTCATAGTTAAATACATTATTGCTGCTTTTCACCAGGTAACGGAGAGCCAGGATGGTGGCAACGAGGCTGGAGGCGTGGCTGGTGGTGCCGCTGGCGAGGCTGGAGGCGTGGTGGGTGGCGCTGCTGTTGATGAGGCGGGTGACGCCGCTGGTGGTGGGGACGTTGATTCTCGCCTTGCTCCTCACCTCTTACCTGCTGCCTCGATTTTCTTTCAAACAACCACCTTTGTCGCAACATTTTGCATCATCATTAATAACCTCATCACCACGACAAACATCACTAACATTACCATCATCATCATCATCACTTTCACCACAAATGTCATCAAACTCATCATCACAAGTATCACCACCGTCACCGCACAAAACAATGAGACACCATCCAACCTATGACAGACGCTGCTACAAGTACCACACAGACCTTCATGCTGAGAACATATGCTGTAGAACATTCAACTTCAGTGGTTCTGTCAGCATGATCCACCAGTGTATTACAAAGGCCAACGCCCACCTGCTGAGGGTCCACAGGTTGGTGTCAATATCAGTGGTTCTATTAGCATGATACAGGGGGACACAGGTAGAAACTCAGTACACAAATGAGCCATAAGGAAGTTAGAAAGAACTTTTTCAGTGTCAGTAGTTAACAGACTGGAATGCATTAGGCAGTGATGTGGTGCTGGCAGACTCCATACACAGTTTCAAGTGTAGATATGATAGAGCCCAGTAGGCTTAGTAATCTGTACACCAGTTGATCGACAGTTGAGAGGCGGGACCAAAGAGCCATAGCTCAACCCCTGCAAGCACAACTAGGTGAGTACACTAGTGTATTACAGAGGCCAGCGCCCACCTGCTGAAGGTTAACCTTGGCTAACACCTCAGCACATCTCCATTCACCTCAGCACATCACACATTATCAAGTTTCTTTACCGCTCAGCACATAATTCTCTTTAGAATTTATTCACATATCTCAATCCTCACTAATCAACTAAATACATCATATAACTAAGCACATTATACAACTAAGTATTCAATGTATCCTCCACATATTTCCATTCATATACGCAGTTCAGGGGGCATCTGGGTCCAAAAATGCATAAATGAAAACTCGTTTGATTTCAATCAAACTTTTTTGACAAGTTTTATATGAAAAGGGTTTCATCTGGTCCAAGTTTCAGCATCGTAGCATAAATAGGAAGAGAGAAAAAAAAAAATATTGTACTTGTGAAAATTATGCCAAAATGGTCAAAATCGATTATCAATCAAAAGTGTCAACTGAAATCATAGCTATGACTCTTTGCTATCACTATAGCTTATATTAAACAAATATTATAATTAGTTTAATTGGAAAACAAATTTAAGAAAAAAAAATGTATTTTTTTTTTCAATTTTTTTTTTTCATTTTTTTCGGGCGATTTGCATCAAACTTACACACCTGACTGTACGTAAGCCTATCTGTAAGGATGCCAATTTTGGAGAAAATTGGTTGATGTCAACCTCGGCCACAAATTTTAGAACCTTAGACTTTATTCATTTCTGTTTTTTTTTTCAATTGACACAAACATTTACAAAACCGATTAATTTTTTATTCAATTTACATGAAACTTACACAGTATATGTGGAGGGCATGTCTCTACATTTGAGAGTTTATTTTTCTAATGTTCATTTATTGATTTTATAATAGCAATAACATGCCATATTTGCAAAATTTTGGGGGGAACTTTGAACATTTGTATTAGGAAAACTAAAGATGTTTTGGAAATTCTAACACTCGCAATCCTTTATTATATGCTAATGTGTCAGAAAAGTGTCACAGAATAATTATATCTGAAACGTGTGTTCTGAAGTGTGGACTTGAAAATGTGTAAAAAACGATTGAAAAACAAAAATCCCCCGTTTCTATTTAGCTGCAGTACTGAAACTTGGGACAATTTCAGCACTTTTCATATACAACTAGTCAAATAATATTGGTTGACATTGAACATCTTTTCCAAGACTACCCAGATGGCCCCTTCACTATACATATCAGCACATCTTCATCGACTTTGTGGATGACGCGTAACATCATACACATCAACATGCATCCTATAAAACTCAGAACACCACTGCCTTAGCATATAACTACACCTTAGTACATCTTCAAACATTGTCATATTATATGAGCTGTTGTCTGTTAGTCGATGCATACTTTCGACTGCAATATTATGGGCCTAGCAGTTTAAGGGTTAATCGAGGTGTATGTACATAAATCACCAGATACTGTCTGACACCATTTGAAACATTTATTATAACATTTAAAATTATCCTCTTACTATGTCTTAAAATTCCAAAGTACTTAAACGAGCTCCTGTCTATCAAAGAAATTTCTAACATTGTTTCCAGAGGAAATACCACTAGAACTGGAGGTGTTGAAGTTGTTCGTTATTATGCTACTGAAGGTGGTGTTAATACTACCGTAGGTGGTGGTAACGCTACTGAAGGTGGTGGTAACACTACTGGAGGTGGTGGTAATGCTACTGAAAGTGGTGGCAGATGGCCTGCCAGGAGCGAGTGCTGGGTTGTGTTTGGCGACTCTCACATGCGTTTCCTTCTGGCCTCTTTCCTCACTCGCTTCAGAAGCCCCACCCTCCAGTACCGACTTGAAGAAAAGGTGAGTAATATTCTTGAGAGGTTCAGCTATTGTCACAAGGTAAGTTGTATTATCAGGATGCGACATTCATGACAAACCCTTCTGGAGACGTGTTAGGGCCACTATGGGTCGCAACCGGGTTCTTTGCTAGAGGAACTAAAGTACAAGTATCCGACCCCAAGTCAGTAGTGGCTTTCAAGGAGTAGACATGGTAATGCAAGTAAAACACAAGGGGGGAGTTGAAAGGAATATGACACTTCATCAATTATCAATATATTCACATATTATCACTTTCCCATCACCATAAATAGAATCATAAACGAAGTATTACTATACTGATATATATATACACATGTGTCGCTCTCATAGGACACTAAGCGCTCCTCGATGTTCATGCAATGCAGCCTTGTCAACTTCCGTGTTTCCTCAACACACAGTACCGTCCTCAACCAGTACTGTGAAACACCAACGAGTCTACCCTAGCCATGGGGCCAGCCTATCTACAGTCTCACTAGGTGCTCCTTGTGAACGCCCACCATCACTCTCCAGCCTGGTGCTGGCAGAGAACATCAGCCTCGCGCTGCTGGGCCTCTACACGAACAAATACAAGGGTAGCGAGCCCCTGGCAGGAGCTTCTTGCAACTAGTTAGTTACACTTCTCCGTAGCACCTCACTGTCGGTCGTCTCTTCCTCTAGCCAGTCCCGGGATACACCGAATTCTGTCACTGCCACTTCACAGACAGACAGCAGATACTACACAGTTCCTCTTCGGCAGCGGCTCACTGCTCACGTAATGCAGAATGAAGTAGATAGATAATAGGCTGCCTTGGGTAGACTGCCTGTCTTCATACTACTGCAGCCCTACGTCGCCTCTGTGGATACAGACACGTCATCAGTAAACTGGCTGGTACTTGTGAAACTAGGACATGCCACTTACGGACTCTGACATTAACATACAACTCATAATTACGATAGATGGCGCTAATTTCTAGGCGCCACCTCACCAGAGGTCAGCTACAGCGACTCTTCGGGCTGGCCAAGGCAGGAATCTAGTCTCTTACAGGTATCATACCGCCACCACCAGATGGCGTCGTCCATTTTGTGGGGGTTTTGGGAGTGGACTCACAGATGTCGTTGACGTCGCTGCTCCATGCTCCGACGATGGAGTCGGGTTCGTAAGAAGAGGAGATAGATTTTCCTATAGTCCACGACCAGTACACTAAGAAGATTCACTCGCTGGTCGCCACTGCTGGGTGGACGTGGTCAAGTGTTGCTCCCCATTTGACTAACCCAAGCTTGGAGTTGGTGATTGGGTGTCAGTCCCTTGACCTGTATGGTATCCTGCTTGTGCAGGGTAAGTTTTTGCTTTACTGATAGGGTCTTCCGTGCCTCCTATTCAGCGGACTTCTTCGGTTGGACTTGAGTTTTCCACGCCGGTTCACCATACAAGTGGTTGGTAGTGCGCTGGTTCCGTGTGACGTTGACAGACCTGGTGGGAGTGCAGATCGTTCAAGATCGCCATGTGGTGGTGAAATTTGTTCGACCGGAAGTATTCTAGCAGTTCCTTAGCCAGTGTGAGGATTACTCGTACCATTTGCCGGATGGTGCTGGTACGGAACGTGTGGTAAATTTGAACGTGACATTGACATACCTCCGTTTGAATTGACGGACGGGCTAATAACCAGGCTATTTAAGCAGTTTGGGAAGGTGTCAAGTGTGAGGTGGAATAAAGTTTCTGCTGGTTATTGTAAGGCGATGCTTGCTTGCACCAGGACACTAACGATGTCCTTGACGCGGGATATACCGTCTTCGTGTTCCCTGGTGGGATTTACGCTCTAATGTATGCATTCCGGTCAACCCTGTACCTGTTATTGGTGTGGTCTACAGGGTTTTCTGGCTGCGGCTTGCCCCATGAAGGCAATTGCTCGCGTCAATATTTTTCGGGAGGGTGATTTTTCCTCCCTCCGAATCCAGGAGGATTCTGCGAAGGTGTTGGCAGGTGATGTTCCACCTTCCAGCCTGCAAGGCATTATGCCTGTCTGTGTGAGTGTCCCAAAGGTTCGTGCGAAGCTGTTGGAGCGCCTTGTGCAACCAGGGGCTACCGACCGGGTGGTGTATGTGGATGCGACTCCGACTACAGGGCTTTGTGTGGTGTGTGTGGAGATTTACGGTGTACTACTGCCTGTTGTTGTGATGATACCGGCTTCCCAGGAGATGTCCCCATCTGCTTTGGAGAGCAGTTCTGGTGCACTTGCTCTGCCTGTTGGGGGGTCTCTGGACGTGGGGTTTCCCCACTCGTCGCAGGAGGCGATTCCAACGGCCTCTCTGATGGAGGGTGTGTGCCCCCCTTTTGATGCTTACAGGACACATCGTGTCCAGTTGAGCTGGTCCCTTGGTCGGAACACTGGAAGGGCACTATCAGGTCGCAGTCCATTGGTGGTCCATAGGTGGTACGGACACTTCAGAGCCTATGGAGGACGAGGTTGGGGTGGATGAGGCGGCGTTTGTGGAGGGGAGGGGCAAGGTGGGGTCCTTTGCTGGTTCCAGCCTGTGAGCGCTCCCCCCCCCCCCCCCCCGGCCCTAAAGTGCCAGTTGACACAGGAGGGGGGTTGTTGACCCTGTTTACCGTGGTAGTACAGGACAGGATTTGCGTTTGGTGCTAAAAAGGGGGGAGGGGGGGGTCTATTGCCCCTCCTCAAGGGGGATTCCCCTGTCGGTGGACAACACCTTTGGGAAAGTCTGGTACCCTTAGCGGGTGATCCAGCCTTTGCGGACCTGCAGCTGGTGGGTGATTTTTTTTTTCTTTTTATTATTAAAACAGAGCAATTACAGCATACAGTAACCATATAAACAGGAAAGCGGAGTAACAAATAACACAGAACAACAACAACACAGATAACTAGGAACACAGATCACCATAACACAAAAGTGAAAACAAAGAATAACATAAAACTCATAAGAACACATACACACAAAAACAAAAGCAGCACTACCCAGACGGGGCGTGCCAAAAGCGTCAGTAATTACAATAGCACACAAGGAGCACAATAAAACCAGAGGTAAAATATAAACAAGGAATACATATACAAAATTACACAACACACCACAGAATCGAGAACACAATAACAGAACATATATTTACAGTATTGTATTACCAACATAGTAAAGAAAATGCAGGAAATTAACAAGGGAATACAACAAAGCAATACACAGCACAGTACATAGAACAAAGGAAACAGAACACATTTGCATGACATAGTAAATTATCAAATAAAAAATAAAGAATCGGTATAGCACAAACCAACATCGGAACATATAACACAGTAAATAGGACACAGATAAGAGAACTAATCGTAAATAAGCATAAACAAATATGGAATCTTACACATAGGTACCAATGAAAGAGTAAAAAAAAAAAAGAAAAAACACTAGAGCATTATAACCCAGCAAGAACTAGGTAAGAAAACAGGGGAAAAAAAGGAACCCGTAACACATAGCTCAACAAACCAACGAAAGAAAGAAGCAACACAAAGCAAGAACCACACACACAGTCAATCTTCATATTTATCCGGATAGTAACGACGCGGGTACTTCTTCCGATAGGCATCCCACTGTGCCCACATTTCCATAGGCTCGTTAACGTGACTACGTGACCCTCGTGGTCGACGCATGAAGTCGGGAACCTCCAGCTCGGCGCCCTCCACCACGGGGGCGGTAGGCACGGGAAGAGGCCGCACAGAGGGCTTTGATACAGACGGTGGAACCACACAGGACTGAAGCACAGGAGTCGGCTGGACACAGGCCGGCAACTGAGCGGGCGGAGTCGCAGGGCACGCAATCACAGAGGGTGATGGTGCAGGGGCCGACACCACAGGGGACGGAGTAACAAAGGACGACTGAGCAGAGGGCAAAGGCGTGGAAGGCACAGACATGGACGCCAGAGGCACGGAGGCCGCCGGAACAGAAGCATTTGTAAGAACCGGCACCAAGCCCCTACCCTCTCTCGCAATCTCGGCCGGTGCCACAACCTCCCAACCCGGGGAACCAGCATCCGGTGACGCGGAGGCAGCCGGAGAAGACACCGGATCCAGGGCCAGGCGACAATCCCACCACAGGACCCATCACTGCTGCAACACGGCCCACAGGAGCCGCAGGCACTCCAACAGCGTCGCACACATCACCATCCCCAGAAGACGAACTCCCGGAGTCCTCAAATTCCCCGACGTCGGCCCAGGCCGCATTACGAGGTGGAGACAGACTCAAAGCTCGTCGCGAACGCTTGGACACAGGTCGCAGATCGTCGGAACTATCACCTCCGCTAGGAAGCAACGTAGCAGAACCACTGGTTGCCCGCGCAACTCCCCGCAGCGCACGATCACTCGACATTGCAGCCTCAACAACCCGGGGAACAGGACCACACACCGCAGGAGACATCACAGTGTGCACGTCGACACGGGTCGAAGACACAGCCGCCGGAGACAGTACAGGCCGAGGCGCAGCCTCGACGTCCGGAGCCACGAGACCACACACCACAGGAGACACAACTGGAGACTTCGACTGGAGACGAGGCAGGCAGGGGAGGCTGAGGTGCGGGAGCCGGGGATGCACTTCCTTCCACTCCGACACCCACAGCCACATCGAGGCTGGCATCAGAGACCGGCAACTGGGCAACAGAGGACCGGGTAGTAACACTGTCCACAGCAGCACCTTCCGACAGGTCCGGGACCGCCAACGGGGGAAAGTCCGCCTCCCTGAAGAGGTTCACAGGCCCGACCCGGCTCGCATCACATCCTGCAGCCTTGATGGCCCGAGAGTCCGCACTGGAAACACGTCCGGGGCTGACCCCCATAGAACACGTGTACCATGAAGCCCAGAAGCTGGAGAGACGAAGGGATGGAGTCCTTCAAGCGCAGCGCCACAGTGTGGGTCCCATTCGGGATACCCTTCCACCGCCCGGAGGAGACTGCATTCATTCGGACACTCAAGACCCGCCCATACCGGTTAAAATGACGCTGGAGAAGAGAGTCAGGGAACTCAAATGGAGCACCATGAACCGCCACATAGGTAGTCTCACTGCACCTGTCTGACACTAACACCGAACCACCACCCTCAGGCAGAGTAAATGTCCTCCCGTCATAGCGGTCCACAAAGTCACGATACACAGCCGTGGAGCAGAATTTCACAACAGCTCGATGCTTGGATACAAGTTGAACGCCGCACACAGACGCCACATCCACCAGCAACATGTCGATCATCACCACTTCAACTGCCGGGTAAGACGCTGGGTCAGTAAATTCTAGGCCAATGGTATCTCTCCGCTTCACAGGGGGAAGGGGGGCCGCCATCCCTCCAGCCGCCACGGCCCCAAGGGTCCGCTCATACACACAAACTACCACGGGCCAGCAAACCAGGAGCCCACAGGCGACACGTCCACCTCCGCCCAGAGCTAGGCGAACACTCACTGGTGGGTAATTGGTACTAATCGGGTCGAGTTCCTTGGGTGTGTGCAGGAGGTGCGTCTCCTTTGGGTTCATGTGGTTTTATATTTGCTTGTGTACTTGTTTTCCGTGAGTTGGGAGTACATATAATTCCCTAGGGTTTCATAATTGTATGTAAATTTGCGTTTTTCTGTAATTTAATTTGTTGCCTATGTGCTTGTCGACCCCTAGTGTTTATAGGGGTTTACTGTGTGGAGTGTCTTGTAGCAAGGTTCGGAGGTATCTCCCTTCCTTGCTTGTAACGATTGTAATGTCTCCCCTCCTGAGGGCAAGGGACAGCGCTTCAGAATCGTAGTCCTGAGGTTCCGGGTTCGATCCCTGGTGGAGGCGGAGACAAATGGGCAAAATGTTTCTTTCACCCTGATGCCCTTGTTACCTAGAAGTAAATAGGTAAATGGGAGTTAGACAGCTGCTACGGACTGCTTCCTGGGGGTGGAGGCCAGGTCGAGGACCGGGCCGCGGGGACACTAAGCCCCGAAATCATCTCAAGATAACCTCCTTGCTTGTAATGATTGTTCCTGTGTGTGCATTCCGTCTGTTTTTCCCTTTATATTTGTCCAGTATGGTTGTGGATGTTTGATTGTTGGGCTGAAGACTTCCTCTCATTGCCTTCTTGTAATTGCTTTCTTCATTCTGGTGGGCGGTAACGGCCTCTGTGTGGTAGGGTCACTTATGTATGTTCCTGTCCTTATGTATTTGTTTTACCGTGTCCTTGTTGTTTTGTTCCTTTTATGCGTGTATGGTGTTGTATCCTGGTGCGTGTACATGTATTACACTGGTGTTTGACTATTTCTGTTTTGGTTTTTGTAATTTATTGTATTGTTTGGTGTCTTGTTTCTTACTTAATATGCTGCTTGTTGTTGGTGTCAAATCCGGCAGTGTTTTGACTGTTAAGGTGCTTCGGTACCTTGCTTTTAATTGTATTTATTGTTGTTTTATAATAAAAAAAAATGCCCTAAGGTGCTTTCCTGCGTCAACAAGTTGGGTGTATCCGGACTTTTGGATCATTTACACGTGTTAAAGTGTGTCCAAATAATTCACTATTCAACTCTGTTTTCTTGGTTGTAATTAGGGTCCCTGGAATCACTTTCGGTCTTTGTTTATGAAAACGGGCTGAACTATCCAAAAAAGTAGGCGAAAGTACGAAGCACTGAAATAGCCAACAGACTCCATAAATGTTTCACTCAAATTCAAATGTTTCACTCAAATTCAAATGTTTCACTCATATTCAAATGTTTCAAAGTCAATATTCCGCGCCTTCAACCCGTCCTCGACTCAAGTCCATTACATTTAGCGGTCGACCCCACAGACTCATTCAAAAATTTTACCATGCTGTTCATTCAATACGGGAATTTTCTCAAGTATAAATTAATATTACAATATATTGGCATATTGTGTATATATAGGCATAGGATAGGTTAGGTTAGGTGTTTAGGTTCTGTTGGCGATTATTTGTATTTGTAGTACGTGGGTGAAGCCTTTATAGCGTTGTGATTCGAACAAAATTCGTCAGTGAAGCACTTGTTCCGGATATGTTCGAACGTCAGCAGTTGTGAGTCGTGTGTAAACCGTTTTTCATTCATAAACAGGGGGTTTGGCGGGTGCATGGAATCACTTTTGGATCTTTGTTTGGAGGACGGGCTGTGTTTATGAATGAAAAACGGTTTACACACGATTCGACTGATTTCGTTCGAACACTACCGGAACAAGTGCTTCACTGACGAATTTTGTTCGAACCACAACGCTACAAATGCTTCACCCACGTATTACAAATACAAATAATCGCGAACAGAACCTAAATATCTAACCTAATATAACCTATATATGCACAGTATGCTAATATATTATAATATTAATTTATATTTGAGAAAATTCCCGTTTTGAATGAACAGCATCTTAATTAAAATTTATGAATGCATCTGTGGAGTTGACCACTGGATGTAATGGACTTGTGTCAAGGACGGGTTGCACCCAGGTACTTCTAATACAAATAATCGCCAATAGAACCTAAACACCTAACCTAATCTTCGCCTAACTATACATAGTCATAGTATATAGCTATACTATATAAGATTATTATAATAATAAATATTTTATAATAATATTCAAATATATAACACAACAAACTTATTTTTAATACACAATACATAAAAAATTATGAAAGCGTCGTAGGGGTCGGCTAAAACTGACTAAGCGATTCAACTCTCCACTAACTCCAAACGTGCCACAAGCCTTAAGTCTCCAAAGACTTAGGGGTACTTCCTTCCACTAAGGCTAACTCACCAGTGCAGAATGAGCACACAATACTTGCTGTCAAGAACAGCCTCACCTTGACTATGTATTCAGTTTCTCTGGTTCATGGCTTTTTCTAGGGACACACACATCCATGGCTGTCTTCCTCTGTGTCTTCGTAAACTCCAGTCATGACACCAGCCGAAACAACGTGCAGGCTTGCTTGTAATGGCAACTGTGAAGTTGTGAGAGCTTGATCACTGTTAACACTATAAATACTTCGTCCCTTCTCGAATGGCTGTTGCTTGCCTCTTTACCAACTGCGGCAGATGAAATTCATGTAATGGATAGAACGATCAAAGAGCAGAGCCACTCCCAAAGATAGCTAAAGCGTAAGTGAGCTCCATCCAATCACAGAAGCCGACCTGGGTGACACCACGCCAGTAACTTGCTGATAATGACATCATTCCTGGGAAGTGCGCCAGAAGAATGAAGGACCAATGAAGAATGAAGAAACACTACCAACACCTATCATCTTCAACTACCATCAACTGCCAGCAATCGGGAAGACGTCTCCTTCCAGCCAGACTAAACACCTCTGTCCCTTTCTCTGTCCCTCTCTCTGTTCCCCCGTCTCCTCTCTGCCCCCTCTCTTTTCCTCTGTCCCCCCATCTCCTCTCTGTCCCCTCTCTTTTCCTCTGTCCCTCTATCTGTTCCCCGTCCCTCTCTCTGTCCCCCGTCCCTCTCTCTGTCCCCCGTCCCGCTCTCTTTTCCTCCGTCGCCCTCTCTGTCCCCCCGTCCCCCTCTCTTTCCCCCCGTCTCTTTCTCTGACCCCCGTCTCTCCCTCCGTCCCCCCGTCACTCTCTCTGTGCCCTCTGTCCCCCCCGTCCCTCTTTCTGTCCCCTTTTCCTCCCTCCTTGTCTCCCTGTCCCATCTCTGTCCCCCCGTCCCTCTCTGTGTTCATTCGTCCCTCTCTCTCTGTCCCCCTGTCCGTCTCTCTGTCCTCTTGTCTTTCTCTCTGTCCCTCTGTCTCTCTCTGACTCTCTGTCCCTCACTTTGTCCCTCCGTCTCCCTCTCTGTGCCCCTGTCCCCTTCTCTGTCCTCCTGTCCCTCTCTCTGTCCCTCTCTCTGTCCCTGTCTTCCCCTCTGACCCTGTCTCCCTCGCTTTCCCTGTCTCCCTCTCTGTCCCTGTCTCCCTCTCTGTCCCTGTCTTCCTCTCTGTCCCTGTCTCTCTCTCTGTCCCCTGTCCCTCTCTTTCCCCTTGACCCTTTCTGTCCCCTTCTGACCCCCCTGTCTCCCTCTGTCCCTGTCCCTCTGTTCCCTTTCTCTCTCTCTCCTTCCTTTCGCATTCTCTCTGTCTGTCTGTCTGTCTCTTTCTCTCTCTCTCTCTCTCTCTCTCTCTCTCTCTCTCTCTCTCTCTCTCTCTCTCTCTCTCTCTCTCTCTCTCTCTCTCTCTCTCTCTCTCTCTCTCTCTCTCTCTCTCTCTCTCTATCTCTCTCTCTCTCTCTCTCTCTCTCTCTCTCTCTCTCTCTCTCTCTCTCTCTCTCTCTCTCTCTCTCTCTCTCTCTCTCTCTCTCTCTCTCTCTCTCTCTCTCTCTCTCTTCTTTTTTCCCTATTCTTCTAAATGCAATAAATATATTTATACCAAAATAATTGCAATAATTAATAATTAGAACTAACATTTTAAAAACTTTTGCTCCAAAATGTTATGTCATAACATTTAAAACACGTTCTATTAAAACGTTATGACCTCACGTTTTATACTTGTCTTTACAAATTCTCAAAATACGTATATTAAACGTAATTTAAAACGTCCCCCAAACAATGAAATTTCGTTTTAGCACGTTTAGAAAGAGTGAAATTGTTTGATGAGGGCCAACACACAGAATAGTGTTAGCCTCTCATTGAAAGCTTGCATAACGCTTGTGTCGACCTGTGCTCAACATAGTGAAACCATACATATAATTCCGCATAGACATAATACCGCTTTGTAGGCAGACGTATTGCCCAGTGTATGGCTTCACATAGTTCATTGTAGTCGTGTATACAGCCTTCTACCGGCTTAATGTAGGCCTCCACATACATCATTACAGGCCTACATACATCCCAGTATAGGACTACACACGGGCTCAGTAAATGATTACACACATCCCAATATAGGACTACACACAGCTCCGTATAGGACTATACACATCACAGTATAGGTCTACACACAGCCAGTATAAAATGTTTCACAAACTAAAAATCGCTCTATACCCACAGGGCAAGTGGCTTAGTGCAGCTGCTCTAGAGGCAGAACTTCATACTTTCAAACTCTGGCAAAATATTGAAGTACGTGACCTTGGAGTTAACTTCCACCTAACCTACTACTGGGATACATTATTGAAGATCCTGCCGGAGAAGCTGACGGAGTGGGAGCAGCACCCTCACCGCTCCCCGACACTCGTCATCATCGGTCAGTAGTCAGCTTTACAACATTTATTTATTACTTAAATTATATTTTATTTACAAAGTAACTGCTAATGTTCAGTACATAAGTACTTATACCATCAATTATCCGGCAGAGTTCATTTGACGCATCCATTGCAAGTGTCTACCTACCAAGGGAACAGGCACTTCGCAACCGGTTGACACTTACATATTGCTTCGTGGATATTAGTGTTACCTGTTCTTGCAGTCAATTGTTACAGTATAATGCACTGGATCTTAACTCAAGTACAGATTTATTCACTCATTAAGAAAGTTTATCTGTCTAACAAGAAGTCAGATAGTAATTAATAGAATAAAATTAAGTCATTAAATTAATATTAGATTACAGACACAAAAATAGACAATTCAGACACAAAAATGTCTGAATTGCTCTGGATGAGTGCATGTACTGCATGCAGTATATGCATTATGCATGTACTCCAAACAATTCATGATGAATGCATGTACTCCAAATAATACATGATGAATGCATGCACGTTATTCAATTCATGATGAGTGCATGTATTGCATATAATACATGATGAATGCTTGTACTGCATACAATAAATGATGAATGCATGTACTCCAGACAATACATGATGAATACATGTACTCCAAACAATATATGATGAATGCATGTGCTGCATACAATACACGATGAATAATCGAGTCATAACATGGAGGTTCCCTACAGCTGCGGCACTGCACTGGATGGAAGCAACTCAAGATGTGTACCAGAGCCAGGGACCCGAGGCAGCCGTCGCCTTGTATAGGACGCACATCAGTAGCTTCAAGGACCAACTCACCCGCCTCGCAGCCAACACTACTGTCGTCTTTAAGCTCCTCGACGACCTTAGGGTAATATGAGTATCTTTCTGTTCCTTGATTCCTAAAACAGTGTATTTTATTGTTATTTGATGTCCTACAGGTACTGTTTCCAAGTGATACACTACTCTCAGGGAGCCGAGTATCTATTACGGATCTCGATACCCAGAAAGTAGTGCAACTTCTACGGCTCTCCATATCCAGAGAGTAGTGAAACAATTACGATTCTTGATACCCTAAATAGTAGTAAATCTACTACGGTTCTCGATACCCTAAGAGTATTGGGCAGCTACGTTCTCAGTAACCTGAGAGTATTGGGTCTGCTATGGTTCTCGATACCATGAGAGTATTGGGTCTGCTACAGTTGGTGACTTGGCTTCTGGCTTTTTGGTAACTTTGGAGTTCCGTGTAGTGATGTTGATAGTTCTGGGCAGTGTCGGATTATCCATTAGTCACAGTGCCTTGGGCTTACAAGGTTGTGGCTTATAAAAAAATTAAACGAAAAATTTTCCCCTTTTTCTACGGGATATTAAATTGATACGAGGTATTTTTTTCCATTTATTTATAACTTAATCCTATTAGGATTTATTTATGTTGATTACTTTCAACATTATTTTATTTAGGTATATCTTTCATATATGACCCCATATCTTAGAGATGCCTAAAGCCTAAGAAATTCTTAAACCGACAATTCATCCCACCAAGCTGTTTGTATGTTACCTGATGTAATTACTTTTCCTTCCGTGCACCTTAAATTCTGGAGTTACTACAGTGGTAGTGTCACTGTTGCATTGTTATTGCTGCTACTATTATTATTATTTTTTTTAAATAAAGCTGTTTTATAAGCAAAGAGTATTTCATATTGCATTCTGGTAAATTTTTGTATATATTATATTTTGCTAATTTTCAAAAATAACTTTAAAACCAGAATTCATTACAACGTGCATGAATGAAATATTAGTGATAAAGAAAAGAGAATTTACCCTCAGAGAGCCAGCGAACCAAATGCATGGAAAGCCATCAACACCCGGAGTAACTACCCGTTGTACAACAAGGCGGCGGTGGCTGCACTGTCAGGGACAGGTGTGATCATCTGGGACAGCACCGTGCCACTCTCCCGGGCCTACACCCTCCGCTGTGAGGCACAACTCCTGCACACTCCCCCGTGGCACTACTGGAACTGCCAGGACCCTTGCCATGTAGGGTACATCCTCGTCGACCAATATGCTGATATGATCATCAATAATTACTGTAACAAATACATGAATCTCGGCCAAGACTTTTGTGTCTAACTTTTATGTTTCACCTTCTGCTGCCATGTTGTGTCATCAAATATTAAGTAAGTTTATATTCACATTTATTTTCCTTTCCTGCATCCTAGAATTGTGACAGATACACTAAATATGGTAAAAAGCTATTTGTTCAATTTATATAGCTTTATATTTATATTTCTGTATCGATAAATATTCCTTTGACAATATTCATCAAAGAATTTTTTTTTTTACAACGATGTAAATTACTAAAACAACCACTTAACCTTACAACATGAATTTTATTTATACTTATTCATATTCACATGAGAAATGGTTAAAAACATCATTTCTTCAAGGTTTAGTTTGCATTTAATACTTCATAATGACTCGCAAGAAGGAGGAAAGTATCAAGAAAGACATAACCGAGAGAAACGTGACCCTTTCTAACACGAAACAGAAGACAGTTCGCTATAAGAGTAGGAACACCGCTCACGTGGCCCAAAAAATGAGGTGATTTGATAAAATATTTCTCCCAAGATTGTCTCCAGAGTGCCGTCGGGATGATGGGCAAATTGCCTCGGCTACCATCATCTTTTGTGCAGTCGTGATGGTCGAGTGGTTAAGGTTTTCTGTACACCAGTTGCATAGTGTTCCTGGCAGTATAGGTTCCAGTCACTTCTGGGGTGTGGAGTTTTCAGTTATATATATATATATATATATATATATATATATATATATATATATATATATATATATATATATATATATATATATATAACTATAACAGTTTTCAGTTATATATATATATATATATATATATATATATATATATATATATATATATATATATATATAACTATAACAGTTTTCAGTTATATATATATATATATATATATATATATATATATATATATATATATATATATATATATATATATATATATATATATATATATATAACTGAAAACTCCACACCCCAGAAGTGACTGGAACCTATACTGCCAGGAACACTATGCAACTGGTGTACAGAAAACCTTAACCACTCGACCATCACGACTGTACAAAGGGATATATATATATATATATATATATATATATATATATATATATATATATATATATATATATATATATATATATATATGCGAACAAGCCTGAATGGTCCCCAGGACAATATGCAACTGAAAACTCACACCCCAGAAGTGACTCGAACCATACTCCCAGGAGCAACGCAACTGGTATGTACAAGACGCCTTAATCCACTTGACCATCACGACCGGACATAATGAGGTGATAGCCGAGGCTATTTGAACCACCCCACCGCCGGCACTCGGATAGTAATCTTGGGCATAGCATTTTACCAAATCACCTCATTCTTTGGGGCACACGTGAGGAACACAAATGCGAACAAGCCTGAATGGTCCCCAGGACAATATGCAACTGAAAACTCACACCCCAGAAGTGACTCGAACCCATACTCCCAGGAGCAACGCAACTGGTATGTACAAGACGCCTTAATCCACTTGACCATCACGACCGGACATAATGAGGTGATAGCCGAGGCTATTTGAACCACCCCACCGCCGGCACTCGGATAGTAATCTTGGGCATAGCATTTTACCAAATCACCTCATTCTTTGGGGCACACGTGAGGAACACAAATGCGAACAAGCCTGAATGGTCCCCAGGACAATATGCAACTGAAAACTCACACCCCAGAAGTAACTCGAACCCATACTCCCAGGAGCAACGCAACTGGTATGTACAAGACGCCTTAATCCACTTGACCATCACGACCAGACATAATGAGGTGATAGCCGAGGCTATTTGAACCACCCCACCGCCGGCACTCGGATAGTAATCTTGGGCATAGCATTTTACCAAATCACCTCATTCTTTGGGGCACACGTGAGGAACACAAATGCGAACAAGCCTGAATGGTCCCCAGGACAATATGCAACTGAAAACTCACACCCCAGAAGTGACTCGAACCCATACTCCGAGGAGCAACGCAACTGGTATGTACAAGACGCCTTAATCCACTTGACCATCACGACCGGACATAATGAGGTGATAGCCGAGGCTATTTGAACCACCCCACCGCCGGCACTCGGATAGTAATCTTGGGCATAGCATTTTACCAAATCACCTCATTCTTTGGGGCACACATGTGGAACACAAATGCGAACAAGCCTGAATGGTCCCCAGGACAATATGCAACTGAAAACTCACACCCCAGAAGTGACTCGAACCCATACTCCCAGGAGCAACGCAACTGGTATGTACAAGACGCCTTAATCCACTTGACCATCACGACCGGACATAATGAGGTGATAGCCGAGGCTATTTGAACCACCCCACCGCCGGCACTCGGATAGTAATCTTGGGCATAGCATTTTACCAAATCACCTCATTCTTTGGGGCACACATGTGGAACACAAATGCGAACAAGCCTGAATGGTCCCCAGGACAATATGCAACTGAAAACTCACACCCCAGAAGTGACTCGAACCCATACTCCCAGGAGCAACGCAACTGGTATGTACAAGACGCCTTAATCCACTTGACCATCACGACCGGACATAATGAGGTGATAGCCGAGGCTATTTGAACCACCCCACCGCCGGCACTCGGATAGTAATCTTGGGCATAGCATTTTACCAAATCACCTCATTCTTTGGGGCACACGTGAGGAACACAAATGCGAACAAGCCTGAATGGTCCCCAGGACAATATGCAACTGAAAACTCACACCCCAGAAGTGACTCGAACCCATACTCCCAGGAGCAACGCAACTGGTATGTACAAGACGCCTTAATCCACTTGACCATCACGACCGGACATAATGAGGTGATAGCCGAGGCTATTTGAACCACCCCACCGCCGGCACTCGGATAGTAATCTTGGGCATAGCATTTTACCAAATCACCTCATTCTTTGGGGCACACGTGAGGAACACAAATGCGAACAAGCCTGAATGGTCCCCAGGACAATATGCAACTGAAAACCCACACCCCAGAAGTGACTCGAACCCATACTCCCAGGAGCAACGCAACTGGTATGTACAAGACGCCTTAATCCACTTGACCATCACGACCGGACATAATGAGGTGATAGCCGAGGCTATTTGAACCACCCCACCGCCGGCACTCGGATAGTAATCTTGGGCATAGCATTTTACCAAATCACCTCATTCTTTGGGGCACACGTGAGGAACACAAATGCGAACAAGCCTGAATGGTCCCCAGGACAATATGCAACTGAAAACTCACACCCCAGAAGTGACTCGAACCCATACTCCCAGGAGCAACGCAACTGGTATGTACAAGACGCTTTAATCCACTTGACCATCACGACCGGACATAATGAGGTGATAGCCGAGGCTATTTGATCTGGGGTGTGAGGCTATTTATATCTGGGGTGTGAGTTTTCAGTTGCATATTGTCCTGGGGACCATTCAGGCTTGTTCGCATTTGTGTTCCTCACGTGTGCCCCAAAGAATGAGGTGATTTGGTAAAATGCTATGCCCAAGATTACTATCCGAGTGCCGGCGGTGGGGTGGTTCAAATAGCCTCGGCTATCACCTCATTATGTCCGGTCGTGATGGTCAAGTGGATTAAGGCGTCTTGTACATACCAGTTGCATTGCTCCTGGGAGTATGGGTTCGAGTCACTTCTGGGGTGTGAGTTTTCAGTTGCATATAGTCCTGGGGACCATTCAGGCTTGTTCGCATTTGTGTTCCTCACGTGTGCCCCAAAGAATGAGGTGATTTGGTAAAATGCTATGCCCAAGATTACTATCCAAGTGCCGGCGGTGGGGTGGTTCAAATAGCCTCGGCTATCACCTCATTATGTCCGGTCGTGATGGTCAAGTGGATTAAGGCGTCTTGTACATACCAGTTGCGTTGCTCCTGGGAGTATGGGTTCGAGTCACTTCTGGGGTGTGAGTTTTCCGTTGCATATTGTCCTGGGGACCATTCAGGCTTGTTCGCATTTGTGTTCCTCACGTGTGCCCCAAAGAATGAGGTGATTTGGTAAAATGCTATGCCCAAGATTACTATCCGAGTGCCGGCGGTGGGGTGGTTCAAATAGCCTCGGCTATCACCTCATTATGTCCGGTCGTGATGGTCAAGTGGATTAAGGCTTCTTGTACATACCAGTTGCGTTGCTCCTGGGAGTATGGGTTCGAGTCACTTCTGGGGTGTGAGTTTTCAGTTGCATATTGTCCTGGGGACCATTCAGGCTTGTTCGCATTTGTGTTCCTCACGTGTGCCCCAAAGAATGAGGTGATTTGGTAAAATGCTATGCCCAAGATTACTATCCGAGTGCCGGCGGTGGGGTGGTTCAAATAGCCTCGGCTATCACCTCATTATGTCCGGTCGTGATGGTCAAGTGGATTAAGGCGTCTTGTACATACCAGTTGCGTTGCTCCTGGGAGTATGGGTTCGAGTCACTTCTGGGGTGTGGGTTTTCAGTTGCATATTGTCCTGGGGACCATTCAGGCTTGTTCGCATTTGTGTTCCTCACGTGTGCCCCAAAGAATGAGGTGATTTGGTAAAATGCTATGCCCAAGATTACTATCCGAGTGCCGGCGGTGGGGTGGTTCAAATAGCCTCGGCTATCACCTCATTATGTCCGGTCGTGATGGTCAAGTGGATTAAGGCGTCTTGTACATACCAGTTGCGTTGCTCCTGGGAGTATGGGTTCGAGTCACTTCTGGGGTGTGAGTTTTCAGTTGCATATTGTCCTGGGGACCATTCAGGCTTGTTCGCATTTGTGTTCCTCACGTGTGCCCCAAAGAATGAGGTGATTTGGTAAAATGCTATGCCCAAGATTACTATCCGAGTGCCGGCGGTGGGGTGGTTCAAATAGCCTCGGCTATCACCTCATTATGTCCGGTCGTGATGGTCAAGTGGATTAAGGCGTCTTGTACATACCAGTTGCGTTGCTCCTGGGAGTATGGGTTCGAGTCACTTCTGGGGTGTGAGTTTTCAGTTGCATATTGTCCTGGGGACCATTCAGGCTTGTTCGCATTTGTGTTCCTCACGTGTGCCCCAAAGAATGAGGTGATTTGGTAAAATGCTATGCCCAAGATTACTATCCGAGTGCCGGCGGTGGGGTGGTTCAAATAGCCTCGGCTATCACCTCATTATGTCCGGTCGTGATGGTCAAGTGGATTAAGGCGTCTTGTACATACCAGTTGCGTTGCTCCTGGGAGTATGGGTTCGAGTCACTTCTGGGGTGTGAGTTTTCAGTTGCATATTGTCCTGGGGACCATTCAGGCTTGTTCGCATTTGTGTTCCTCACGTGTGCCCCAAAGAATGAGGTGATTTGGTAACATGCTATGCCCAAGATTACTATCCGAGTGCCGGCGGTGGGGTGGTTCAAATAGCCTCAGCTATCACCTCATTATGTCCGGTCGTGATGGTCAAGTGGATTAAGGCGTCTTGTACATACCAGTTGCATTGCTCCTGGGAGTATGGGTTCGAGTCACTTCTGGGGTGTGAGTTTTCAGTTATATATATATATATATATATATATATATATATATATATATATATATATATATATATATATATATATATATATATATATATATATATATATATATAGTGTATAGTTTTCATCTTACAGGCTGTATTATAATATTGCTTTATTTTTCTAGATTACCAATACTATATGGTGTTGCTGTACATGAATCAAAAACATTTATCATCAATTGGTGAGGCAGCTACTTATTTGAGGATCGCTTATTTTATTTGAGCTTATTTTAAGTTGAGGCAGCTTATTTTATTTGAGCAATGCTCTGCTGATTTCTCTACATTTAGCATTGAGCAAATGTGTGTCCAAGACTTCTTCCTGTTACACAATCTGGCTGTGTGTAACAGGAAGAAGTTACCTCAGATGACGGCCAGTCATACATGGAATCAGGAGAGATTCCATGTAGATTCTATTAGGAGATTCTAGTAGGAGCAGATTCTATTAGCCCCCACCTGCAAAATCTGAAATTGAAATAAGTTTATTGAGGTAAAATACACACAAAGGGATGAGGTAGCTCAAGCTATTCTCACCCCGTTCAGTACATCGTGTTAATATATACATAGACACACATCACAAACAATAAACATATTACCGAACATTTTGAGAGATAAACATTTAGATTTCCTCCTTTACACAAGTAGTATGGTATCAGACGTACATACAAATACTTTTATGACCTAGGTATACTATATAGACAATTTGCATGAGACATGCAGATAATTCAACAAAAGATTACAGTCTTGGTGCAAAATTCTTTTATCTCTCAAGAATATCATCAACCTTTCCATTGTGACACATCCAGGGGCCGGATTCAGGAAGGTACTTACGAAGGTTTTTCCTCTTAGCTAAGAGCGTTTTCCGTCTTAGCGCCTTCGTGGCGGCTACGTCCGTATTCAATTAACTACCCTAAGTGGAAAAACCTTCGTAAGTTCATTCCGGGATTTAAGTGTGGTTTCGACCACTCGTAGCTTTACGTAAACTGGATATAAGTCATTTTTTCTCTACTACATAACACTGGGATCTATTTATGATATTGGAACATGACCAAAATATTATAGCTGGTGAATCTAGTGGAAAGGCGTCCTTCGTGTTAGTTATATATGCATTCTCTGCTTGAAACTTGAAGTAAATATGTGTTTGATGATAGTAGAATTAGTTTTATAAGAGCAAGATATTATACCAGTAGTTATTAAGTAAATAAACACTGGTGAACATGAAATATGAGAGAAGGTGATGAGCCCTGCCTGATGGGATCATTTACTATCACCAAATGCCCCTGTTCACCTAGTAGTAAGGGTGTACCTTAGCTATACATACCCATTTCTAATTTATTTAGTTTGGTTTTATTTTGAAATTAAATCTGGGTTAGACATAAAATAAAAATATGCTGCACAAATGATGTTAGGTAAGGAGAAGGGTAAAAATGTCAAAAACTTTATTCATTGAATACTTAAAGCTATAATTATGACTATATAGACTATTAAAAAAGAGAGAGGGAAGTAGGGGTCCAAGACCTCTTCCTGTTATACAACTTGGGTGTGGAACAAGTAATTATCAAAAGAAGGCACCATGCCGGGAAGGCTATGTAGCAGTAAGGCAGTGAGGTGAGGCAGCTACTTATTTGAGAAATGCTTATTTTATTTACCTTATAAGCTGAGGCAACTTATTTTATTTGAGGAATACTCAGCTGATTCCTCTACATTTAGCATGGAACAAATTTGTGTCCAAGACCTCTTCCTGTTACTCAATTTGGCTGTGTGTAACCAAACTAGAAGTGCTCTACAAATCAAGGGACCTAGAATGTGGAATGACCTCCCAAATCATGTCAAAGGCTGTACCTCTCTCAACCAGTTTAAGAGTTAAACCAAGTACTGCCTAATTAACTCCATGTAACCTAACTTACCTCCTAAATGTCAACCCATGTCTTGCTATTTTTTAAACAACGCTGTTCACCAACATGTGCAATTGCTGATTTATGCTATGTTAACCCCCTTTTTGTATTTTTTATTCCTTCTTTCAACACAATTTATACCTAATCCCGATTACTATTAAGTTTTAGTCTGTGTTTTTTTCCCCCCACCTTGCCCGAAATGCTATGAGTATTAGTGGCTTTAGGTATTGTATGTACTAGCTCTGCCTATAAATCCAACATTATGTTTGTAAATCAACTGTATGTACTTTTCCTGAATAAAATGTATTTATTATTTATTTTTTAATCAGTAAGTATTAAAAGAAGGCACCAAGCTGGGAAGGCTATGTAGCACCATTGTGTGTAACAATAAACCAAATTTTTTTAACAAATAATGCACCTGTATGGGAAAACAAATCCTGTCAGCTGTAAAAATATTGATGCAGTTATTTAAATGAAAAATATAATGAAAGAAATATTACTGGTTTATTTTTATCCTATCTTTTTGTACTGTACAGTATATGCAAGGAAGTGAAAAATTGAGACATAATGCACAATTTAATGAATGATTAGCATGGATTAGCAGTTCAAAAGAAATATGACTTGTATTACATATCAACATGAGATCTTAAAGATCCATGGTCAACATGATTTAATAAGGATAATACAGTACTGTATTTGTAATAATACAAACTATAATTTAAAATCTTTATTACTGATTTTTTTTATTAAGAAGATTAGGTATACACAGCAATGTGCTGCTACCCTATTCTATATGGAATATTACACAGTGTAGATAAAAAACTAGCTATAAGTTTATCTAATACTCCCATCTCACAAGATGGTTAGACATACTGTACATGGAATCAATTTAGAAAATACCAGCCTCAATACAAAAAACAAATCAACTCTGACTAAACAACTCTAAGCAATTTTCACAAGAGGTAAGCACTGAATCATGGAAACATTATATTATAATTACTCTTACCAGTTTCTACAAAACTCCTCTCAAACAATGTATTTTTAAACATGTTTAGGTATACACAGCAATGTGCTGCTTCCCTATTCTGTCTAAAGGACCACACAGTGTAGATCAAAAACCAGCTACAAGCTCATCCAACATCCTCACCTCACAGGATGGCCAGTCATACATGGAATTAGGAGAGAACAAAATACTTAATGCTGATCTATTAGCCTCCACTGGAAAAATCTGGGTGCAGCACAAGAATATCTTCCAATATTCCTGAGTGTATGAAGTAATTACAGAGCTCAAAATACCTCATACCATTTGGTATGAAGTCACTGATAACAGGACAATCACAGATATAGTGTTGGAGAGTATATTCTCTCAAGTAGGACTGAAAACAGATTTTTTTTTCCACCAAGAGGGCTATAAACCCATGGAACCTCCTACCCGCTGAAGCCGTAAATGCCAAATTCCAGCTAAAAAATATCATTAGACAATTGGTGGGCCCTTTAACAAGCCGCCGGCTTTCTGTCCTCTTCGAGGTCACTAGATAGTCAGTGGCCCTTGGGTAAATTCAGTAAATATATACAATAATTATCAGCGCATCTTCCGAGCAACAAGGACAGCTACAGAGTATCTCTTAGAATTATGTAGGTAAACAACAAATGTAACATATTTGTTTACTACAATGTCGGTGCTGGCTGTAGAAGTTGAAAAAACATTGTTTTACTTCGAAATATACTAATTTTATAAGAAAATTCAACGTAAATAGGAGGCAGTAGAGCTCCGATAAGCCATCGCTAAATCTTCAATAAGAAGAATGTTGCTGCTCTCTGATTGGCTAAACGAAACACAGTAGTGACCTCTATCGGCACGCAGGTGAACCAACAATTTTCTTCCTAAGTATACCTTATTGAATCGCACCTAAGCATCTTCTTAGGGCGCACTTAGGAACCTTCGTAGCAAACCCACTTACGAAGAAATACACAGATGGAATGGAATGGAATGCATTAGGGGGTGATGTGGTGGAGGCTCACTCCATACACAGTTTCAAGTGTAGATATGACAGAGCCCGATAGGCTCAGGAATCTGTACACCTGTTGATTGACGGTTGAGAGGCGGGACCAAAGAGCCAGAGCTCAACCCCCGCAAACACAACTAGGTGAGTACAACTAGGTGAGTACAGAGCTTCCTGAATCTAGGTCCAGGCTATTTGTTCAACAACAGTCCTTTTCTCAGTGTTTCTATATACATTAATCAACGGACAATCAAGAACATAATAGGCAAGGGTTTGAGACCTTAACATACCACATAGTTTACACTTCGTGTCATTATCATGAACACCTATCCCATATTCCCAGTAATATTTGTACCCAAGCCTGAGCCGCATGTACACAGATTCACTCCAAGCATTTCTCCTTTTACCATAAGTGAAATGGGTGTTTTGACTCATACATGTAGTGTTGCATGGTTTGACTTCTCTCATACATTATACCTCTCCTCGCCACTTCTGCCTGTGCCTGAATATTTCTGATTTTGCTTCTTATTTGTTTCATTGTGAATTCGCATTCGATGTCAACTTGTGGTTTTGATGTGGTACGTTTGGCCAAGTCATCCGCCACTTCGTTGAGCACTATTCCAACATGAGATGGAATCTAGATGAATTTCACGCTGTGACCTTTCAGCTGTATCTCAGTTATCCTTTTCTTACAATCCTCAACTATAGACATGAAGACTGGGTTTCGACTGTTTAAGGACTCCAGTGCTCCTCGGCTATCAACAAATACAAAAACATCTTTGTCGTCATGACGTACTTCCTCCAAACACGCCAGAATGGCCTGCAGTTCAGCTTGTGTGGATGATATATAATTACTAAGTCGAAGTTCAGTTATCCTGTCCACAGTCCCATACGCAGTATATTCCCTTATTAGGACACCACACCCTGCCATGCCATCCTCCGCCACCGACCCATCACAATATACATGTAAACTCTTGCCTATTGATAACCGAGATATCATACTTCCATACAAACACCGTAATTGTCCCGGTTCATGATGAATCTTTTTCACCTTGAGGGGTACAATTTCGACGTCTATTTTCTGTACTTTACAGGAAGCAGTCCTATTACACTGTCGAGAGGGTTAGCAGCAGTCAAGTACATCGTATTTCCTGAGATCATGAGCTAATCCCCTCGTATAGCATGTCTCTCTCAGTTTCCTGGAAGTGTGTACGTCACTCAAGCAGGTCTGAACGCTCTGAAACAGTTTATCCCCTCCTTTTCTCCGCATGAAACGAATAGATACTCTAGCGTTAATGTCACGGACTCTATCATACACACTCTGTAAATTTAATTCTATTCTCATTATTTCAATCATTGCATTTCTTTGACGTCCAGGAATAATCCTCATAGCCTCGTTCTGTATCAGCTCTATTTTCTGAATTCTGCCTTGGCCTGTGTAAGACAAAACGGGTGCTGCGTAGTCTATCAGGGAGCGAACAGTGCTTATGTATAACATCCACAAGATAGGTACCCCAACACCTTTACCAGAAAAAGCCAGTGCTTTTAGAGGATGCAGACGGGCTTTACATAAGGTGCTGATATGATTTAATTCAGCATTTTTACTCTCATGTGTATCCAACATACATGCCCAGATTCTTGTACTTCTGAACACGGCTCAGTTTCACAACATTTAGAGTAAGTGTTATATTTCTTCGTTTCCTATACTCATATTTGGTTTTATCTGCATTTATAACTAAGCCTAACTTGTGACAGGTTGTACTAAGTATGTTAAGAGCAGTTTGTATTTTGTTCCCAGAAGTGCTTTGTATAAGAATGTCATCAGCATATATGATCATCGTGACCCCTGGAGGATACTTCTCTGATGTATCCTCCAGGGGTCCAGGGGCTAATCTGTTCATTATTACATTGAATAAGGTGGGACTTAAAACTCCCCCTTGGGGGGTACCTAACTGAAACCTCCGTTCCTCAGACATGTATCCCTGGTAATACACCTGAACTTTTCTCCCTTGTAAATAATCCCTTATCCAATGTAGCAATCTCCCTGTTATTCCCAGATTGGCTAATTCGCATAAGATTACTTCCCCATTGGCTTTATCAAATGCTCCTTACAGATCAACAAAAACTCTACGATTGTCATCCACATTAGACAAAGACTTTAAGAGACAGTCCGCAGTAATTTTGCCTTTGATAAAACCAAAGAGATTATTGGACATGTTATCACCTACAAGGTAGAGTAGCCTATTTAACAAAATCCTCTCTATCATTTTACAAAAGCAGGATGTTAAGGAGACAGGCCTGTAGCCTCCGTTTGACTTAGGGATAGGAATGATGACTGTCTCCTTCCATTTTCTTGGTAACTTTCCCTCCCTATAACTCATGTTAAACAAATCAAGTAAGGGTTTCAAATCAAATCAAGTAAGGCAAGTAAGCCGGTTTCATACCAGCTAAATAATTAAGAATGTCATATGTTACTCCATCTTTCCCCGGAGCAGTAGAGCTGCCACTTTTTATAGCATTCAGTAGCTCATCGTAAGTTATCTCAGTGCATGTTACTAATCCTGTATTTCAAGCACATAAAGTTATTCCATTTCTAATATTTTCCCATGCAACCTGTCCTCTTAAAAAGAACGTCACTTTTGGCCGTTTGCCCGTATGGCCGAATTTGGACGTAATTTGAAATTGAAAAAAAAATTAAAATAAATTTGGGATTTTTTTTTTCAACAACAGTAAGTTAAGGGTCCTCTGATAGGTTAGGTGGGCAGGAAATTCTCATAAAGTTTCAAAACGTTATGAAAAACGTGAATTTAAAGTGTCCTCTTATAACCCCTGTGCGTAAGCGGGACGACTCAAATAGAAAACGGAACAGAACGTCACTTTTGTGAGTCGATTTCATTTCAAATTACGTCCAAATTTGGCCATAGTGCGCATACGAGCCAAAAGTGACGTTCTTTTTAAGAGGACGGGTTGTCCCATGACTCAATGATGACTCTCGTGCCTGTAGGTAAGGACTCCATACCCGCAGCACTAGCCCATTTATCTACTAACTCATTAGCATCCTTCCCAGGATCTGAGTGAGCAATGAATTTGGTCTTACAACCCCTGATTTTATTTACTGCTCTCCATATGTCTTTAAGGTTCTTAGTATTACCAATGGACTGAGCAAAGTCTTGCCAGTATCTGTCCCGCGCCTCCTTCCTCACCTGACTGCATTTCCTAGCCACTTCCAACATTGTATTTTTATCTTCATCCCTCATTCCATTGTTTAACCATTCTTTATGTGCACTCCGTAGCATTCTCTCCCACCCCTTAACTTGCTTATCATTGGAATATTTAAATTTCTTAGGTCCATGCGTCTTGCTGCCCCTGCCCCCGTTATTTTCTCTCTGTACTCATTTATCTATGTTCTCGACCATGTTCTCGTAAAAACTATCAACGCAAAGCGGCATGTATTGTTGATACCAATCTCCCATATTTTGAATAAAATAATTTTTCATATTTTTATTAATATTTAACCTTTTCCTTTGAAAGTGGACTTGTTTTTTCCCCCAGTGGTAGTTCAATTTTCAAGGGAAAGTGGTCACTAAGTAGTTCCCGAACGACCCGAGCCTCCCCCATAATCCCAAAGAATTTAACATGCAGGCATAGTCAAGCCGTCCTCCCCTGATGTGAGGTGATTCATTGCTTCCCAAGAGACAGGTATCTGGATGATCTTGTAGAAACTGTAACCACTTGACCCCATTAACATTAATACTACCCACTGTCTCAAGGCTTGTGTGCCGAGCATTAAGGTCCCCATTTACCAGTGAAGGATTAGTATAAATACAGTCAGGTAGATAGTGAGCGTCGAAGCAGTTCCTGGATACATACAAATTAACTACAATAAATTCCCCTTCTCTTAATGATAATTTAACAGACACTCTCTATACCTTGCGTTTTTGACGGGGGTTCCACTAACTCTGCTGGTATTTAGTTCTTAACATAAATCAACGTCCCTCTGATGTTATTTGCGGCGAAGAGGTGAAACCCTTTATAGCCATTTAATTTCAATAAGCCTTCATTCCTATCCCCTGTCTCCTGGAGAGCTATAACATCAATATCATTTCCCATCACATAACAATGAACATCTGTAACCCAGTTTCTTAAACCATTAACATTCCATGACAACATTTTCAGTCTAGGATGATCCATTATTAAACAATTCACTTTTTAAGTCATCCCCAATAAGTTCACTAAATGATAGCCATACCTTGTATAACATCTCCCACCTCCTCCCAAGTTCACCAGTAAAAACAACATTGCGTTTCTCAAGAGATTATTTTAGTCCTGTGACGTCCATTATTGGCCCAAATGATTCCTTCATTTTATGTGTAATTATAGGGTTCTTCCTTTCACTACGACTATCGTCATTCACACACACTTCACTTTCCTTCATTTCATCACTCAATATTTCATTATTGTCCTCAACCACTACATCCTGACTTTCCTTCACTGTTTTGGGACTTTCCTTGACCTCCTGAACGTTTAATTTCGCCTCGATGAATTCGATTCTCTGCCCAAGATTTCGGAGGAACTCACCAACTTTTCTTAGTTCAGCCCATACCTCCTTGACCATATCATTATGGCCCTCTTTCTGAGCCACAGTAGCCACTTCACTCACCGTTACACTGTCACTGCTGGAGTCCTGAGTGTTGGCGTGGCTGCATGTGGCTTGAGCCTGACGAAGTAAATGTGACTCCTTTACCCACGCATTCGTCCGGTTCACTGGCGCTGTTTGGGGCAGACTGTTTTGCTGTGCTCCCGGTGTCTGGGTAAGAGCTCTTGCTTGCTCTGTAACATTCACAGGCCGGGGAACATCCATACTCGGCCTCTTGCTACACACAGCCGAGCTGGCATTGTGAACACCTCCACAGTTGCAGCATCAGGGAACTATTTTCTCACCCAGATTAAGTCTGTTTCTACACACATTAGAGAGGTGAGACTTTCTGCAGAAACGACATCGTGGATCTTGTTGACAGCTCCAGGATTTATGCCCCCATCTGCAGCATTTCAGGCATATTATGGGCTCTTCCACATACTTTGCTACATGCCTGTAGCCAGCCCCGGTGATGAACACTCTCTCGGGAACTTCACCTCTCACTAGAGCCACCACCTGATTCCATGCTTCACCTTTAATAAGGTGACGCTTGGCCCACACAAATCGTTGGTCGTCGAGGATGAACTCGGGGTCCAGAATCTGATAGTATTTGTAGATAATTACCTTCTGCAGCTTCTCGTTCCCCTTCGGTATTTCTATAACAATTCTATTATATCCTTGCTGGGTAAGGAACACAACTGCCTCCATAGAACCAACCGTTAAGAAAGGTCTGTTCACACCTTCCTTCAGCAGGGGCTCGATCTTACGGTGTTCTCTTCCAAGTCTGACTGTCCACAGCAGCTTCTGATGATAGGCCAGTGTGCATGAGGCAAGGAAGAGAAGCCTCCATCTCCGCTGACCCTCACCTTCCTGACATCGTTCCGTCCGTTCGTCGACACAGGTTTGATCAATCTCGGCGTCGTTCTTCATTCTCTTCTCGTTTCCGTTATGTGTACTATTACTGTCAACACTACACCTTACATCCTGTCTTCTCTGTTTCTTCTGTTGCCTGGTTAGAACTTTTTGAAACTCATCCTCCTCGACTGGCTGGCTGTTTTCTGAGTCCATGTTAATATTGCCGTGGGAAGTAGCCAGTTCTTCTGGTGACTGAGTCTCCATCTCTGTACCCAGCATGGGGGAGATGTGTAGAATGTCCTTGTGTGTAGACTGAGCTAAACACCAATACTAACTTCAACGAATTCATTGTTTCGGGAGAATATTATAGGGAGGTCAGCCGGTAACTGTAACAGGCCCTTAAGTGCAATTATGTACTAAATACATAAGTATGGAAATGTACTTATTACATTTAGTACTAAAAAGTACTGTCTCTTCGGAGGATGGGTTGCCATAAACACTTGCCATGATCGCTTGGCACATGATCAAACACAGGCAACCACTGCAACAACTGTTATATTAGCTTACCGCAGAATTTATCTATCAAGGGCGCTCAGGTAATGGCTCTCACAATGGCGCCCACACAGGTCTGCCACAAAATCGCTATAGGACTGCCTCACAAGGCCTGAGACAGTCCTATACCGTCTAGTCCTGACTTGAGCACTTTAAGTCGTCCACAGGCTTCACACATAAACGCCTGCTTGATTACCTCCTCTTGAAGGGGCACACAACTAACTAGGGGTTCTCCTCCTCAGCCAGGAGCTCAAACTCAGTGCAACCCTCTCTCACGACCTCTGTATCTCAAGAAAAGACAAGACGTCCTCGCGAGTCTCATATTATGTCAGTATAATATATCAACACCTCTCACCATGTCAAATATTTCCATGTTCATCCTCTACTAATGGTTATAAACTATTCACTGACATTTGTCAAGTATTTAATATATATTCACATATCTATAATTCCTCTGAACTCTCAATCAGGTCCAGATTGCCGAATAACTCTCATAGAGGGTTGACTTGTTCTTCAGGCTACCTGGGGTCATAACAGTGGGTGCTGATGTTGAGTCTCTTATCTATGTATAGGCCAAGGAGCTCTCCATCATTTTTATTTCCGATGTTTACATCGTTTATCTGAAGCTGAATTGGATTTGTTGATTTGTTTCCAATTAAGATATAGTGGATGTTTTTTATGTTTAGTGTGAGTTTGTTGGTTGACATCCATAAGTGGACTTTTTCTAAATTCATTATTTAAAAAAAATAATGTATGTGTGGGCTGGGGTGAGAGTAGTTGAGGGTTGTATCGTCAGCAAATAATATAGGTTTAAGAATGTAAGAGCATAAAGCAGATCAATGACATATAAAAGAAATAGTTGTGGTCCTAGGATGCGGCACTGTGTCACTCCTACAGTTTATGGTAGAGTGGGAGAGGTTATACAATTGATGGCTACATATTGGTGTCTATCACTAAATGGAAAATGAAATGGAAAAGCTCTCAGCCTGCTAACAGGAGTCAGCAGTCGTCTGTTCTTGTATCAACCTTAGTGTGTTAAAGTAAAACATATATACGATAAAAGGCCATAATTCTTCGGAAATCAACAGAAAACTGGACATGATAGGTGGTGTACTTTGTGTTCATTAGATATGAATATCACTTAGATATACATAGAGGCAGACTATGCATTTTGACTGAAACACTTTGTGTAATAATGGCTTTATTAGTATGTGTAACTCCTGTACCTAAAATTGTACATTACTCTTATGTTGTTTAAACGCATTTTTTTGCAAAAATATATTAATATTATAATTATTATTATAATAAATTTATGGAAACACTTTAATGCAAATGAAAAGACCCAGTCTATGAAACTCACTCCCTAATGAATTAATAACAAATATAAACAATTATATTATCAATCTATCAGAAGAAATACAGAATTATATAAACATGTTTGCTGATGATGCTAAGCTATTGTGCAAGATAAAATACCTTGAACATTGGTATGACCTTCAATATGACCAAGACAAAATGAGTGTCATTCTGGTGCTTTGCGAAAATAATTTTGGGGTTCAGTTCCTGAGCCTGTTATGTGCCTCAGTAATCATTTTTTCACTACCACCAACATGATTGTATGGAGAGTATAATAAATAAGCTATAAACCAGCTAGAGTATTGGAAATCTTTATTAAATACAACATAGTTGCTAATCATCATAGAGTAAAATGCTAATCCTGATCTGAAGCTCTTCCTTGATAGATGTAATAGGACCAAAGATCACAACATCATACACATATATCTCTCTGACATCCGTAGAGTATAGCTAAATCTGTGCAAAAAATCCCTGCAAATAAAAGAACCCTGTCTATGGAACTCACTCCCTCCAAAATTAAATAATTGTCCAACCTATGCTTTACTAAAAAATAAAAACCAAAAGTACTTAATTACATCCTTATAGTTTCCTACCATGTGCTTCAAACTCACACCGTATCTTTTGCTATTTACCCATCTTTACTACTAAAGACATGTAACATCATCTCCTGTGTAATCAATGCAATAAATTTGTTATTGTATTATTATATTGAAATCAAATTTGCTAGAATATACATTTTATTTACTCCTACTTTTATCTGTTAGGTTAAGGACCTGCCCGAAATGCTGTACATGACAGTGGCTTTGCAACAGTGTAATAGCCCAATGTTATGTACTTCACACAACCCAATATACTTTGTTGTATATTTAAATACACACTTAAATATATAAAGTTTAGAAAATAGTTTATATCTCTATATTTTTAATAAAATATATAACATCAGTGTTTATGAACGTATCTTTGTGAATAAATAATTCATAAGATATTTGCAATCAGTGTTTAACTTTTGTCTCATTTAATTTGTACGTAGAATTCTATGTCTGTTAATATGGGTCCCAGTAGTACAGCCGGGTTCATTCTCGATGCACAATCAAGAATTCCTGGTTCAAATTCTGGGCGGGATAGAAATGGTTAGGCGCATTTCCTTTCACCTAATGCCTCTGTTCACCTAGCATTGAGTGGGTAATGAGGAGTTAGTCAGCTTGTTGTAGGGTTACATCCAGGGCGAGGTCATTAATTTGGCCCTTGGTGAGGGAGACCTCGGTATATGTCTACTGTTTATGAATACACTCTGGCTTGCTGTCTGCCAACACAATGAATTATTACTACTATCATTATTATATTAATAGCTGACTGAATATAATAATAATAATCTATCTATATAAGGGGGCTTATCAAACGCAAAAATTCGGAAAAAATCGAATCTTTTTGAAAAATTTATAAAAATACTACAACGTTCTGGCAACACTTTGGCGCAAACCCGAGAATGTTATGATATAAATTAAAGTATTTATGGTACATTTCCATGCGTAATTGTGCAGAATCCGGTGCCCCGCGGCTGTGGCGCGCCAAGAGTATTGCGTCGTACGTTCTAAACGTCAATTTTTTCGTAATAACGTCGGAAATAACTCTGTATATATGACAACAAATATACACTCATTGGCAACCGTCTCCTAGTGGGGGTGAGTGAGGCAGCAAGCTACCAGTCACATGGTGTGTCCTGTTGAGAGTGGAGGGTGTCGACGCGCGCTCCATTTTTGCTCCTGGAATCTCGCTTTTGTAGCTTCTAGCGCACAATGACCTATAAACGGAAGGTTCTGAAGGCAAGAGTAGCCAATTTGACACGCGGTCGCCGTCTTTGGCTGGAAAGAAGAGACGCTGTTGAACAAGGGAGGTTATTATCAAGTGAAGATAGAGGCGGCCTCCCCGCCTCAGCTGTGAGAGGCATGACACAGCCGCCACACCCCTCCTCACACATCCTCCTCAACCCCTCGATGTGTATGGACTGGCCACGACAGTGCTATCTACATCTGGTGTGGCAGTGCCATCTACATCTACTGCTGTGGCAGTGCCGTCTACATCTGGTGTGGCAGTGCCATCTACATCTGGTGTGGCAGTGCCACCTTGAGGACCCACAATTCGGACCAATTTCAATAGGTTAGTATGTTTTAGTGTTATAATTTGGTATTTGGTAATAATTGTAATATGTATGTGCAGGATATATATATGTATATATATATTTTTTTTTTCCATTTTTTTTTTCGTTTGTTATCAGGGGATGTGCATGGAACTTGCACACCTTGCTCAATGGATGCCTATCTGCAAGGGTGCCAATTATGAACGAAATCGGTCGATGACAAACTCGGCTACAGGTGGCCGAACTTTGATCTTATTTTACTCAGGTAAGTAATTTACAACTTCAAGGTGTTTCTCAGCTTTCATTTATTAATCAATTTACATGCAAATTACACCTTATATGTAGAGTTTGTGCTTCTACAAACCTGTTGAAACATTTTAGTCCAAAGTCCATTTGTTGATTTTATAAAAATTTATAAACATCATATATTGCATATTTTTGGAAGGGTAACTTTGAATAATTATATTATTGCACTAAACACATTTTTGATAAAACTGATCACTACAATCCTTTATTATGTGCTAAATTTAATATCTGAGTGTTATAGAAATGATTTTAGTTGACACATGTGTTCCCTGAAACTATTTGAAAATGTTGAAAATTCGTTGCATAATACGTTGTGTATTTTTTTCTCCTTTTCTGTTTAAGGTGTGATGCTGAAACTTGGACCAGTTGCAGCCCTTTCTATAACCATTTCATAAATAAATTTATAAACAAATTGATCAATTTTTACTTAACCCTTAATAAGCCCCCATATAAATAAAAATGGAAATGTTCGTTTGTTCAAAATCGCTAATCTACGAAAGTTATTCACCGATTGCTTTGAAATTTTCACACAACGTTGCATTCGCATCCGAGCAGGTTTCTATATACATACTATATACATGTCATGTCTGTGAAGGTAAAAAACATGTTTTTTCTGAAAAACTGTGTTTTTCATGTGAGTGAAAACTTCGAAACCTCTTTACCGATTGCTTTGAAATTTTGACACAACGTTGCATTCGAATTGGCGCGTCTTTTTATATATCTTCTATATACATGCCTCACCTGGGACAGGAAAAAACATGCTTTTTTTGAAAAACAGCGCGATCTGTTGGACGTAAGTGCAACACACGCTGTAATCTCTGAAAGTTCTTCAAGAATTGCTTTGAAATTTTCACACAACGTTGCATTCGAATAGGCGCGTCTTTTATATTTACCTACTATATAGATGCCACCCCTGTGACAGGTAAAAACATTCGTTTTTATAAAACAACACCATGTTGCACATAATGGCAACATGCAAGCTATACTAAATATGTCACGAATTCCATTTCAATATTTCCACGTGCATTGATAAATTTAATTTTCATAGATTTCGATTTATTTTATTTTTTAGTGAGTTATTTTGTGAGACATCGTGTTGGAAATGTGATGTGTTGTTTACCATACCGTTCATTTTGTAAGTATAAGTATAGATGCCACACCCGTGACAGGTAAAACTATGCATTTTCTTAAAAAAACAGAATCATCCGTTGCAAGTAAGAGCAACACACATGCTATACTAGATATGTTACAATAACATTTCAATGCTTTTTATTGCATTAATAAATTGAATTTTCATAGATATTGATTTATTTTCATTTTGATTTAATTAGTTTGTGTGAATTGCATTGGAATTGAGCTGTGTTTTTTCCAGACGTTCATTTTGTGAGTATAGTTTATTATTAAAAATTTCATATTTTCATTTCATTTTTAATTGTTTTTCTTCAGAGATGGGAACTTCAGATCACTTGATGTTCCCAATTTTCTGATGGGAACCTCAGACCATTGGGAAAGGCATCGGACGAGGGAGTGGGGAATGACGAGGGGATGGAAGTGAGACATAGTTGGAACTGGGGAGGGGGGGATGAGGGAACAGGGAAGGGGGAAATGGTGGTGAAGGACGAGGGGACAGGGAAGTTTGGGATGGTGGGGACGAGGAGATGGGGGAATGGAGAATGGTGGGGAGGACAAAGAGACAGGGGAGTGGGGCATGATGGGAAGGAAGCAGGGAAAGTGGAGTGTGGAATGGTGGAGGAGGACGAGGGGATGGTGGAGTATGGAATGGTTTTGAAGCCGAAGAGACGGGTGAGGAGGGAATTGTAGGGAGGACTAGGGGAGAGGGAAGGTGGCTGTGTCTCAGCAACGCACATGCGTTGCTGAGTTACAGCATCGCGTGGCCGGGTACTGCTAGTCTATATAAATAAATATGTAAATGTTCGTTTGTTCAAAATCTGTAATCTCCGAAAGTTCTTCACCGATTGCTTTGAAATTTTCACGCAATGTTCCATTCGCACCCGAGCGGGTTTTTATATACTTATTATATAGATGTAATGTAATAGCCACACACACACAAACTATACTATATACGTCATGATTCTATTTCAATGTTTCCGATTGCATTGATTAATTAAATTGTCATATATTTCCATTTATTTTCATTTCGATTTAACTATTTGATGTGACATTGTGTTAGAATTGAGCTTCGCTGTTTACCATACCGTTCATTTCGTAAGTATAAGAATAGATGCCACACCTGTGACCGGTGAAAACATTCTTATTTTAAGCAAACAGCACCATCTGTTGCACGTAATAGCAACACATGCAATGCTAAATAAGTTTTGATTCAATATCAATGTTTTCGATTGCATTGATAAATTTAATTTTCATAGATATCAATTTATTTTCATTTTGATTTAATTATTTTGTGTGACATTGCATTAGAATTGAGGTGTGTTGTTTACTATACCGTTAATTTCGGCAGCATAAGAATAAAGGCCACATCTATGACAGATAAAAAAAAAAATTTGTTTGAAACAGCGCAATCTGTTGCATATAGGAGACACACACACGCTATACTAACGATGTTACAATTCCATTTCAATATTTCCAATTGCACTGACCAATAAAATTTTCATAGATTTCGATTATTTTCATTTTGATTTAATTATTTTGTGTGACATTGCATTGGAATTGAACTGTGTTGTTTACCATACCGTTCATTTTGTGAGTATAGTCTATTTTTGCATTTTTGCATTGTTTTTCATTTTGTTTTTTAAATGTTTTATCTTGTTTTTCAGTGATGGGAACATCAGATCATTTGGGAATGCATCGAACGAGGGGATGTGGGAGGGGGTAATGTTAGGGAGGCCGAGGGGAGAGGGGAAGGGAGAATGGTAGGGAAGATGAGGTGACGGGAGTGGGGGATGTTGGAGAGATCGAGGGTACAGGGGAGTTTGGGATGGTGGGGACTAGGGGCCAGGGGAATGGAAAATGGTGGGAGGATAGAGGGACAAGGAAGTAGGGGGATAGTAGGGAGGACGAGTGGACAGGGGAGTGGGGAAAGGTTTGCACTCAGCATTGTCCAAAGTAAGGGATGAGATTCAGTGATCGTTCATATGTGGATGACTGCACTAATTGTGATGTTGACAATTAGCAAGGCTTGTAAGCTGTTTCTTGTGTGTGTTGCTGAGTTATACTTAATGTGAGCGCTTGGATGTCAATACTGCTGCTTATTAAATATAATAGGTCCAGTTATGTGAATGTTTGCTCCGATGGATGACAGCACGACTGCTGATATTGGGAGACATGTCACGGTGTTGAACTAATCATATTTATTTTTTTGTATTCAAGAAGGTAGATTGGGTTTATGAGAGTACATAGCATTGATGTTTTACATTGCAGTAGAGCCACAAGAACGCCAAGTATTTCGAGCAAAAGCAAAAATAGATTTGAGAATATCGAATATGGATATGATATAGACAAAATTATGTGGAGGATAATCGTTCATACAATGATTATTATAAATTACCGAGAACTATCAAGGTTTGTCATAGATAAATTACTTTACTCTGACAAGATGGAATTACAAAAGATGTTTAAATCCTAGGAAATTGAATATTTAAAGCTCGATAACCAAACATTGGAAAAGGAACATGAGCCTACCAATTTCAAAGGCCAATATTGAATTTTTTATGACAAGAGATTGCAAACCGAACATTTATCTATGATCCAAGAGAGTGTAAAGTTTAAATATCAGCATATATTGGAGAAATTGTACCTAAAATAATCATTTGTTGCATTAATTCCTAATGGAATTTCTATCAATCAGTACTGTCCTAACTAAAATCTAAGTTAGTACGAAATCTCAACTATTAACGGTCGTCACTATAGGTACTATCTAAACAGGAAGATGGGGTTGGTGTGTGTGTTTGAGTAATCATCTATTTGTACTCACCCATTTTTCCCTAAAGGATCGAGCATCGACTCTTGGATCCTTCATTTCTAGTTGCTGGTGTTTTGTAGCAATGTCTCCTGTCTAATTTCCCTATTTATATGGTTTTAAAATTATGAATAGACTTTGCTTCCACAACCTGCTCATTAAGTTCATTCCATTTTATAACTTCTCTCACACTACAATAAAACTTCGTAAGATATCTGTGACTCATCTGAATTTCCAGCTTCCACCCATGTCACCTTGTTCTGTGGGTATTCAGTGTGAACATTTCATCTATTTCCATTCTGTATATCCCCCTAAGAATTTCACATGTTTCTGTCAAATGCCCCTCTGCCTCCTTTTTTTTTTAGCTGCATCTGGTTCAGTTCCTTTAGTTGCTATTCATATTCCATCCCTCGTAACTCTGGGACGAGCCCCGTCTTAGAAAAGTGTGTACTCACGTAGTTGTACTCACCTAGTTGTGTTTGCGGGGGATGAGCTTGGGCTCTTTGGGCCTGCCTTACAACTGTCAATCAACTGGTGTACAGATTCCTGTGCCTACTGGGCTCTATCATATTTACATTTAAAACTGTGTATGGAGTCAGCCTCCACCACGTCACTGCCTAATGTGTTCCATCTGTCAACTACTCTGACGCTGAAAAAGTTCTTTCTAATGTCCCTGAGGCTCATTTTGGTACTAAGTTTCCACCTGTGTCCCCTTGTTTGCGTACCACCAGTGTTGAATAGTTTATCAATGTCTACCCTGTCAATTCCCCTGAGGATTTTGTAGGCAGTGATCATGTCTCCCCTCACTCTTCTGTCTTCTAGTGTCGTAAGGTGCATTACCCTCAGCCTTTCCTCGTAACTCATGCCTCTTAGTTCTGGGACTAGTCTAATGACATACCTCTGAACATTTTCCAGCTTCGTCTTGTGCTTGACAAGGTGCGGGCTCCATGCTGGGGCCGCATACTCCAGGATTGGTCATACGTATGTGGTGTACAAGATTCTAAATGATTCCTTACACAGGTTCCTGAAGGCTGTTCTGATGTTAGTCAACCTCGCATATGCCACAGATGTAATTCTTTTGATGTGGGCTTAAGGAGACAGGTTTAGTGTAATATAAATTCCTAGATCTTTCTCCCTTTCCTTTTCATTAAGTACTTCATCTCCTATTCTGTATCTTGTGTCTGGCCTCCTGTTTCCACTGCCTCGTTTCATTACTTTGCATTTATTTGGGTTAAACTTTAGCAGCCATTTGTTGGACCATTCACTCAGTCTGTTTATGTTGTCCTGTAGCGTCTTACTATCATCCTCTGTTTCAATCCTTCTCATAATTTTTGCATCACCAGCTAACATTGAGAGAAACGATTCTATACCCTCTGGGAGATCATTTGCATATATCAGAAACAGTATTGTTCCAAGGACTGACCCCTGCGGGACTCCACTTGTGACGTCACGCCAATCCGAGACCTCACCCCTCACAGTGACTAGTTGTCTTCTGTTACTTACGTACTCCCTTATCCAATGAAGTACCTCCCCTTTCACTCCTACCTGCATCTCCAGCTTTTTCATTAACCTCTTGTGTGGTACTGTATCAAAGGCTTTTTGACAATCCAAAAATAGGGAGTCTGCCCACCCCTCTCTTTCTTGCCTGATTTTTGTTGCCTGGTCGTATAATTCAACTAGCCCTGTGAGGCAGGACTTGCCATCTCTGAACCCATGTTGATGCTGTGTTACAAAGTTCTTTCGCTCCAGATGTTCCACTAGCTTGCCTCGCACACTCTTCTCCATCAGCTTGCATGGTATGCAGGTTAGGGACACTGGCCTGTAGTTCAGTGCCTCCTGCCTATCCCCTTTCTTGTATATTGGAACTACATTAGCTGCCTTCCAAATTTCTGGCAGTTCCCCTATTGCCAGTGATTTGTTATACACTATGGATAGTGGCAGGCACAGTGCTTCTGCTCCTTCCCTTAGTATCCAAGGGGAGATTCCATCTGGGCCTATAGCCTTTGTCACATCCAACTATAGTAAACACTTCCTTACTTCCCCACTGGTAATCTCAAACTCTTCTAGTGGTTCCTGGTTAACAATTCCCTCTCTTTTATCTGGAATTTCTCCTTGCTCTAAGGTGAAGACCTCCTGGAATTTCTTATTCAGTTCGTCACTGTTACGGCCCTCTCGGGTCGCAACCGGGTTTTTACTCTGATGTTGTTAGAGGAAGGGTATCCGGCCCCAAGCCAGTAGTGGCTTTCAAGGGATGTGATCCGTAACGCAAGTAAATTAAAGGGGAAGGGAAATAAAGTCAAAACTTAATATAATATAATTATCACCGTCACCAATAAATAAGATATAAACGATTACACGGGGGGGGGGGGGGGGGTATAAACACTATAATACACGATGTAGTCTTCCTCTGAAGACCCTGGACGTTCACGGTGCCAAGCTCTTGGTGCTCTCGTGGCCTCACGATGAATCCTTCGAGAATCTTGAGTCTACCCCGGCCACAGGCCAGCCAAAACACAGTTCCACTGGGGGCACCGTCGTGGAGGCCGTCAACCACAAGTCCAGCAGATAGCTGGCAGGTTCCAAAATCAGCGATGCTGGTCAGGCCACTCCACGAGCGATACTAGAGTCGCGCCCTAGTCAGGAGCCTCGTGTGATACCACAGATCACTCTCCTTTCCACAACACCCCAGTGGTTAAGCGTCTCCACCAGTCAGTCCCGGGTATGACAATCCTTCAACTGCCGCTTCACAGGCAGGGTAACACCACAGTGTTCATCCGGGGCGACTCACAGCTGCTGCAGTAAACACTTGGTGACGAGACGGCTGCCTTGGGTAGACTGATCCAACTTCCATTACAGCAGTCCCAGGTCGGCTCTGTAATCAGACACGTCATCAGTAACAGGGACACACAAAAGCACCTCACTTACAGGCTCAGACCCAAACGCCCACCTATCCACTCCATAGATGGCGTTGTTGTCTGAGCACCACCTCACCAGAGGTCAGTAGCGGCTGTGTTGTGAGCTGAACAGGACTGGAAACTGGCCCTCGTGGCCAGTACACCTCGTCCTCACCAGGTGTCGTTGTCCATTTGGAGGGGGTTTCGGGAGCTGACCCACAGATCGCGCGGTCATCACTGCTCCGTGCTCGGACGTTGGGCTCGGGTCCGTAACAGTCACACACTTCCTTGTCGTTTGTAGTGAATCCTACTGCCCCTATCCTTATATGCATTACCTATTCCTTTACTGTTGTTTTTCTCCTGATGTGGCTGTGCAGCAATTTAGGTTGAGTCTTTACCTTGCTTGCGATGTCATTTTCGTATTGTTTTTCTGCCTCTCTTCTCATCCTGACATATTCATTCCTGGCACTCTGATATCTTTCTCTGCTCTGAAGTGTCCTGTTATTCCTATAGTTTCTCCATGCCCTTTTACTTTGCTGCTTAGCTAGCCTGCATCTCTGATTAAACCATGGGTTTCTCATCTTCATTTTATTGGTTTCCTTTTGGACTGGGACAGACTTGTTTGTTGCTTCCTTGCACTTGTACGTGATGAAGTCCATGATGCCTTCGGTCGTCTTTCCCCTGAGCTCTGTTTCCCATGGTATATCTGTTAGGAATTTTCTTAACTCCTCATAGTTTCCCTTTCGGAATGCCAGTTTTTTGTTTTCAGTACCCCTCCTCGAGTTCAATAACCCTTCCTCAACCAGATACTCAAACGTCAGTACACTGTGGTCGCTCATTCCTACTGGGGCACCATAGCCGATTTCCCTTATGTCGGAATCGTTCAAAGTGAAGACAAGGTCGAGTCTCGCTGGTTCATCGTTTCCTCTCACACAACTGTGTGTGTGTGTGTGTGTACTCACCTATTTGTGTTTGCAGGATCGAGCATTGACTCTTGGATCCCGCCTTTCCAGCCATCGGTTGTTTACAGCAATGACTCCTTTCCCATTTCACTATCATACATAATTTTAAAAGTATGAATAGAGTTTGCTTCCACAACCTGTTCCCCAAGTGCATTCCATGTTTCCACTACTCTCACACTAAAAGAAACTTTCCTAACATCTCTGTGACTCATCTGAGTTTCCAGTTTCCACCCATGTCCCCTCGTTCTGTTATTATTATTACGTGTGAACATTTCATCTATTTCCACTTTGTCAGTTTTCCTGAGTATTATATATGTCCCTATCATATCTCCTCTCTCCCTTCTTTTCTCTAGTGTCGTAAGTTTCAGTTCCTTCAGACGTTCTATATATCCCATCCCTCGTAACTCTGGGACAAGCCTCGTCGCAAACCTCTGAACCTTCTCCAGTTTCCTTATGTGTTTCTTCAGGTGGGGGCTCCATGATGGCGCGGCATACTCTAAGACTGGTCTCACGTAGGCAGTGTAAAGTGCCCTAAAAGCCTCCCCACTTAGGTTTCTGAATGAAGTTCTAATTTTCGCCAGTGTAGAGTACGCTGCTGTCGTTATCCTCTTTATATGTGCCTCAGGAGTTAGATTAGGTGTCACATCCACTCCCAGGTCTCTTTCTCGAATCGTTACAGGTAGGCAGTTCCCCTTCATTGTGTCACCTTTGGTCGCCTATCACCTGATCCCATTTCCATAACTTTACATATACTGGTGTTGAACTCCAGTAGCCATTTCCCTGACCATCTCTGCAACCTGCTTAAATCCTTTTGGAGGATCCTATAATCCTCATCTGTCACAACTCTTCTCATTAATTTTGCGTCATCCGCAAACATTGACATGTATGATTTCACTCCTATAAACATACCATTTACGTAAATTAGAAAGAGGATTGGTCCCAGCACCGATCCTTGAGGTACTCCACTCGTTACTGTTCGCCAGTCTGATTTATCGCCCCTTACCATTACCCTCTAGCTCCTTCCTGTTAGGTAGTTCCACACCCATGCTAGGGCCTTTCCACTTACTCCTACCTGCCTCTCAAGTTTGTATAGCAGTTCTCATGTGCGGTACTGTATCAAATGCCTTTTGGCAGTCAAGAAATATGCAGTCTGCCCAGCCTTCTTTGTCCTGCCTTATCCTTGTTACTTTATCATAGAATTTTAAAATGTTTATTAGGCATGATTTCCCTGTCCCTGTCAGCACCCATGTTAGTGCTTGTTTACAAATCCAATGCTCTCCAAGTGCTCAACAAGACATAGCCTAATTATTCTTTCAAGTATTTTGCAGGGGATGCTTGTCAGTGATACGGGTCTATAGTTAAGTGCCTCCTCCCTATCACCTTTCTTGAAAATCGGTACGACATTTGCCTCCTTCCAGCAACTGGGCAATTCTCACGACATAAGTGACTCATTAAAGATTATTGCCAGAGGCACGCTGAGAGCCTGCGCTGCCTCTTTTAGTATCCACGGTGATACTTTGTCTGGTTCAACCGCTTTAGTTGCATCCAGTGTTGTCAACTGTTTCATTACCTCCTCTGCTGTCACCTCTATATCTGATAGTCTTTCATCTCGGGTAATCTCTTCTAACAATGGGAGCCACTCAGGCTCGTTTGTGAACACACCCCATGGAAACTTGCATTCAGTACCTCACAGATTTTATTGTCACTTTCTGTATATGCCCCTTCTGTTTACCTCAGTCTTGTCACTTGGTCACTTACCGACATCATCCTTCTTATATGGCTATGTAGTAATTTAGGTTGCTTTTTCGGTGTGATTGCAATTTCATTCTCATAATTTCTTTCCGACACTCGTCTTATGTTAATGTAATCGTTCCTAGCTCTGTTACATCTAGTCCTGTTGTCCTCTGTCCTTTGTCTTCTGTACTTCCTCCACTCCCTCTTGCTCCTCGTTTTTGCTTCCTGGCACTGTCTATTAAATCATGTTTTATTATATTCCCTTCTGCTCTTTTCCTTTACTGTTGGAATAAATCTCTCTTCAGCCTCCTTACATTTCCATATGACTTGGTTCATCATATCTTGCACTGTTTTTCCTCTAATTTCTTCTTCCTACTGCACTTCTCCCAGGTAGTCCCTTATCCTTCTGTAGTCCCCTTTTCTGTAATCAAGTCTTTTTTCCCGGACCTCTTGTCCTTTGGTCACAATCTTAAGCTCTATCATGTAGTCAAAGACTAGGACACAATGGTCACTGGCTCCTAGTGGTATTTCATGTTCCAAATGCTCAATGTCTTCTACATTCTGGGTGAAAATGAGGTCTAATAGGCTGGGCGTATCCCCTCTTCTTTCCCTAGTGTCTTGCTTCACATGCTGTGTTAGGAAATTCCGGCCAATAACGTCTACCAGCTTCGCTCCCCAGGTCTCCTCCCCGCCATGGGGATTCCTCGTTTCCCAATCTATCTCTCAGTGATTTAGGTTCCCTCATGACCAGCAGCTTCGCTCTCATTCTATGCGCTATTGTTGCTACCCTCTGCAGTTGATCTATACATGCCTTGTTGCTGTCCTCAAACTCCAGCCTAGGCCTTCTACTGTTTGGTGGGGGATTGTAGAGTATCATGATTACAATCTTCTTCCTATCCACTATCAAAGCTCCATGTATGGAGTTCGTGCTTTCATTGGTACCCGGATTTTCCAGCTCATCAAACTTCCATTTCCCCTTTATTAGGAGTGCCACTCCTCCTCCCTGTCTCTGTGTCCTTTCTTTTCTTATCACCTGGTACCCCTCTAGAAAGATTGCATCCGAGATCATGCCATTTATTTTAGTTTCCACTATTGCCACTATGTCTGGGTCTGCCTCACTAACTCTTTCTTTTATCTCTTCTGCTTTATTGGATACCCCATCAGCATTGGTGTACCAAACCTTGAGACACTTCTTGGAAACTCTGGTGCCAGAGTTCCCCCTTTCACCGGGGTTCTCGGGGGGACTGGGGGTGTCTGGGGGGCAAATGGGGGCTGTGGGGGTGCTAGGGGGGAGCCTGGGAGTGCCTGGAAGGCAAATGGGGTCTGGGCATCTAGGGAGGTAGGAAGGGCATAATGGGTCTGAGAGTTAGGAAGGGTCTGAATGGCATAGGGGGGTTGAGAGATAGAGTGAGACTGAGAGTCAGATAGAGGTTGAGAGGTTGGGGGAGAGGAATATTGAGGGCAGAGGGCTGAGAGGAGAATAGAACATGGGTGCTATGAGTGGAAGAGAGGGTGTATTAATTAGGGGGGGAATCGGGGGCAGGTGGGGGTTTTGGAGTAGAAGAGGGGAAGAGGGAGATGGGGGAAGGTGTTAGGGGTCACAAGGTGAGGGGTTTAAATGTGGGCTGGGGGTGCATAGGAGGGGTGATGGTTGGGTGGGGTTTGGAGGGGAGGGGAAGAGGGGTGCGGTGGAAGCTGGGATTGAGCAGATAGAATTAAAGGCAATGGGGTAGAAGGGGCAGGGTAGTAGGAGGGGGTAGTAGGGAAGGAGGGATGAGAAGGTGGGTTTGGGGAGGGCTTGGCTTTACCCACTGGCGTCGTTGACAGGTGTGATGTAGCAGGGGCAGGGGGGGGGGCTGAGGCAGGGGAGAGGTATAGGAGGGCTGAGTTGGGGAGGATGTGACCTGGGGAGGTGACCTGGGAGGTGACCTGGGAGGTGAGGCTACCTGAGAGGCTAGGGCTACGGTTTCGTGCTTGCCATCTATTCTTGTGGGCTATTTGCTCATTTTTCGTCATAAAGTTTTCAATAAACACATTGTAATGGGTTTCACTTCCTCTGAGTAAATAATTGTTCCTCATTATGTAATCCACAGCCTCCTCATTGGAGAATTGCACCAGAACAGGTCTATTCTTGGTACAATTGCAATGTCCAACCCGGCGGCTGATGTCCACGTCGTTTCCTGCCATTCCTGCTCCAATACATCTCAATATCTCATGCAATTCATATTTTTCCATCTCTATCCTTTTTTGTCTTGTTGGTTCCCCAGATTCGAATAATCCGTGTATTATAATGGTCCTTCTCTTTAGTAATTAACTCTCATGTTGGTAGCCCCTTCCCCTGGGGATTCCCCATCTCAACCGCACTCACTTACCCATCCCCCACTAATCCTCTGTCCTTAGCCATGCTGTTAATCCTTCCTAATTCGTTTGTGATCCGAGCACATTCCCTCTCCCAGTCCTCTCTTCCTTTCCTAATCTCTTCCTGAATATAGAGCATAAGCTCCTGTTTCTGCCTCGCTACTGCATCAAGTATTTGCTGAAATAACTCGCTTTTTATCCCTTGGATTAGATCCTCCATTCAATCACTCCTTCTCTCTACAAATTTACCTATTAATTTGTCTATAAATCAGTCCTCCTCCTCGTCCCTGCTGGTGATTGACCTTAAACCCCTTCCTGATCTTGTCATTGCAGTAACAACCTAGCCAAAAAAGGCGTTCCACAATACATTGCACAATCTGCAGCACAAACAGGCGAGCAAGTACACCACGCGGCTCGTCAGGTGTGAGGTTCCAGCGTCCCGGCGTCACAGCTGGATAGGTCACGTCTATGCTAGTCGGCTCCACAATTCCACAATGTCAATGTTTGTGCGTGTGTGTGTGTGTGTGTGTGTGTGTGTGTGTGTTTGTGTGTGTGTGTGTACTCACCTAGTTGTACTCACCTAGTTGTGTCTGCAGGATCGAGCATTGACTCTTGGATCCCGCCTTTCGAGCATCGGTTGTTTACAGCAATGACTCCTGTCCCATTTCCCTATCATACCTGGTTTTAAAATTCTGAATAGTATTTGCTTCCACAACCTGTTCCTGAAGTGCATTCCATTTTCCCACTACTCTCACGCTAAAAGAAAACTTCCTAACATCTCTGTGACTCATCTGAGTTTCCAGCTTCCATCCATGTCCCATCGTTCTGTTACTATTCCGTGTGAACATTTCGTCTATGTCCACTCTGTCAATCCCTCTGAGTATTTTATACGGTCCTATCATGTCCCCCCTCTCGCTTCTTCTTTCTAGTGTCGTAAGGCACAGTTCCCTCAGGCGCTCCTCATACCCCATCCCTCGTAGTTCTGGGACGAGTCTCGTTGCAAACCTCTGAACCTTTTCCAGTTTCATTATATGCTTCTTCAGATGGGGACTCCGTGATAAGGCGGCATACTCTAAGACTGGCCTCACGTAGGCAGTGTAAAGTGCCCTAAATGCCTCCTTACTTAGGTTTCTGAATGATGTTCTAACTTTTGCAAGTATAGAGTACGCTGCTGTCGTTATCCTATTATATGTGCCTCAGGAGATAGATTAGGTGTTACGTCCACACCCAGGTTTCTTTCGCGCGTCGTCACAGGTAGGCTGTTCCCCTTCATTGTGTACTGTCCCTTTGGTCTCCTATCTCCTAGTCCCATTTCCATAACTTTACATTAGCCAGTAGCCATTTCTCTGACCATCTCTGCAACCTGTCCAGGTCCTCTTGGAGGATCCTGCAATCCTCATCTGTCACAACTCTTCTCATCAACTTTGCGTCATCCACAAACATCGACATGTAGGACTCTACGCCTGTAAACATGTCGTTAACACATACAAGAAATAGAATCGGTCCTAGCACCGATCCTTGTGGTACTCCACTTGTTACTGTTCGCCAGTCCGATTTCTCGCCCCTTACTGTAACACTTTGGCTCCTTCCTGTTAGGTAGTTCCTTATCCATGCTAGGACCTTTCCCCCCACCCCCGCCTGCCTGTCGAGCTTGACCAGCAGTCTCATGTGCGGTAATGTAGCAAAGGCTTTTTGGCAATCCTGAAATATGCAGTCTGCCCAACCATCTCTGACCTGTCTTATCCTCGTTATTTTATCATAGAATTCCAGAAGGTTTGTTAGGCACGATTTCCCTGTCCGGAACCCATGTTGATGTTTGTTCACAAACCTAATGTTCTCCAGGTGTGCAACCAGTCGTAGCCTAATTATTCTTTCCAGTATTTTACAGGGGATGCTTGTCAGTGATACAGGTCTATAGTTAAGTGCCTCATCCCTATCTCCTTTCATGAAGATCGGCACGACATTTGCCTTCTTCCAGCAACTGGGCAGTTCTCCTGACATAAGTGACTCATTAAAGATCATTGCCAGAGGCACGCTGAGGGCCTGCGCTGCTTCTTTTAGTATCCACGGTGATACTTTGTCTGGTCCAACTGCTTTAGTTGCATCTAGAGTTGTCAACTGTTTCATTACCTCCTCTGCTGTCACCTCTATATCTGATAGTCTTTCATCTAGGATAACCCCTTCCGACAAGGAAATCATCTAGGTTATCCTAGATGATTTCCTTGTCACTTTCAGTATATGCCCCCTCTGTCTTCCTTAGTCTTGTCACTTGGTCGTTCACCGACATTTTTCTTCTTATATGCCTGTGTAGTAACTTAGGTTGTTTTTTCGCTTTGATTGCAATATCGTTCTCATGGTCCCTTTCCGATGTTCGTCTTATGTTAATGTAATCGTTCCTAGCTCTGTTGCATCTGATCCTGTTGTCCTTTGTCCTTTGTCTTCTGTACTTCCTCCACTCCCGCCTGCTGGCCATTTTTGCTTCCTGACACTGTCTATTAAACCATGGGTTATTATATTCCTTCTTATTTTTTCCCTTTACTGTTGGTATAAATCTCTCTTCGGCCTCATGGCATTTCTATATGACTATGTCCATCATATCTTGGACTGTTTTTCCTCTAATTTCTTCCTCCCAATGCACTTCACCCAGATAGTCCCTTATCCTCTTATAGTCCCCTTTCCTATAGTCAACTCTCCTTTCCCAGATCTCTTGTCCCATGGTCATAAGTTTGAATTCCATCATGTAGTCAAAGACTAGGACGCAATGGTCACTGGCCCCTAGAGGTATTTCATGCTCTAAATTCTCGATATCTTCTACATTCTGGGTGAAAATCAGGTCTAATAGGCTCAGTGCATCTCCTCCTCTTTCCCTTGTGTCTTCCTTCACATGTTGTGTTAGGAAATTCCTGTCTATAACATCTACTAATTTTGCTCCCCACGTTTCGTCCCCTCCATGGGGATTCCTTGATTCCCAATTTATCTCTCCATGATTTAGGTCCTCCATGATCAGGAGCTTCGCTCTCATTCTGTGGGCTAGTGTTGCTGCCTTCTGCAGTTCATCTATACATGCCTTGTTGTTGTCATCATACTCCTGCCTGGGTCTTCTACTGTTTGGTGGGGAATTGTAGATTACCAGGATCACAATCTTCCTCCCATCTACTGTCAGAGTTCCATGTATGAAGCTTGTGCACTCATTGGTAACCCGATTTCCCAGGTCTTCAAACTTCCATTTCCGCTTTATTAGGAGTGCCACTCCCCCTCCCTGTCTCTGTGTCCTCTCTTTTCGTATCACCTGGTACCCTTCAGGAAAGATTGCATCTGAGGTCATGTCATTAATTTTAGTTTCCACAATTGTAACTATGTCAGGATCTGCTTCACTCACTCTTTCTTTTATCTCTTCTGCTTTATTAGATACCCCATCAGCATTGGTGTACCAAACCTTGAGATTCTTCATAGAAACTCTTGTACCAGAGTTCTCCCTTTGCCTGGGGGTCTGGGAGGATCTGGGGGGTGTCTGGGGGGTGACTGGGGGCAGGGGGGACCTGGGGGATCTGGGGGATGACTGGAGACTGTGTGTGTATGTGTGTGTGTGTGTGTATGTGTATGTACTCACCTAGTTGTACTTACCTAGTTGTGCTTGCGGGGGTTGAGCTCTGGCTCTTTGGTCCCGCCTCTCAACCGTCAATCAACAGGTGTACAGGTTCCTGAGCCTATTGGGCTCTATCATATCTACACTTGAAACTGTGCATGGAATCAGCCTCCACCACATTGCTTCCTAATGCATTCCATTTGTCAACCACTCTGACACTAAAAAAGTTCTTTCTAATATCTCTGTGGCTCATTTGGGCACTCAGTTTCCACCTGTGTCCCCTAGTGCGTGTGCCCCTTGTGTTAAATAGCCTGTCTTTATCAACCCTGTCGATTCCCTTGAGAATCTTGAATGTGGTGATCATGTCCCCCCTAACTCTTCTGTCTTCCAACGAAGTGAGGTTCAATTCCCGTAGTCTCTCCTCGTAGCTCATACCTCTCAGCTCGGGTACTATTCTGGTGGCAAACCTTTGAATCTTTTCCAGTTTAGTCTTATGCTTGACTAGATATGGACTCCATGCTGGAGCCGCATACTCCAGGATTGGTCTGACATATGTGGTATATAATGTTCTGAAAGGTTCCTTACACAAGTTTCTAAAGGCCGTTCTTATGTTAGCCAACCTGGCATATGCCGCTGATGTTATCCTCTTGATATGAGCTTCAGGGGACAGGTCTGGCGTGATATCAACCCCCAGGTCTTTCTCTCTCTCTGACACATGAAGTATTTCATCTCCCAAGTGATAACTTGTATCTGGTCTCCTGCTTCCTACCCCTATCTTCATTACATTACATTTGCCTGGGTTAAACTCTAACATCCATTTGTTCGACCATTCCTGCAGCTTGTCCAGGTCTTCTTGAAGGATCAAGCTGTTCTCCTCTGTCTTAATCCTTCTCATACTTTTGGCGTCGTCAGCAAACATTGAGAGGAATGAGTCTATACCCTCTGGGAGATCATTTACGTATATCAGAAACAGAATAGGTCCAAGCACAGAGCCCTGTGGGACTCCACTGGTGACTTCACGCCATTCTGAGGTCTCACCCCTCACTATAACTCTCTGCTTCCTATTGCTTAGGTACTCCCTTATCCACTGGAGCGCCCTTCCAGTTACTCCTGCCTGTTTCTCCAGCTTATGCATCAACCTTTTATGGGGTTTTGTGTCAAAGGCTTTCCGACAGTCCAAAAAAAATGCAGTCCACCCATCCTTCTCTTTCTAGCTTAATCTTTGTCACCTGATCATAGAATTCTATCAAGCCTGTAAGGCAAGATTTACCCACCCTGAACCCATGTTGATGGGTTGTCACGAAGTCTCTTCTCTCCAGATGTGTTACTAGGTTTTTTCTCACAATCTTCTCCATCACCTTGCATGGTATACAAGTTAAGGACACTGGCCTGTAGTTCAGTGCCTCTTGTCTGTCACCCTTTTTAAATATTGGTACTACATTAGCAGTCTTCCATTCTACTGGTAGGTCTCCCGTTTCCAGTGACCTACTATACACTATGGAGAGTGGCAAGCAAAGTGCTCCTGCACACTCTTTCAATACCCATGGTGAGATTCCAACCGGCCCAACAGCTTTTCTCACATCCAACTCCAATAGGTGCTTCTTGACCTCATCTCTTGTAATTTAGAACCTTTCCATGGTCACCTGGTTTGCTGCCACCTCTCCTAGCGCCGTGACTTCTCCCTGTTCTATTGTAAAGACCTCCTGGAACCTTTTGTTGAGTTCTTCACACACCTCTTTGTCATTCTCTGTGTACCTGTCCTCGCCCACCCTAAGTTTCATCACCTGTTCCTTCACTGTTGTCTTCCTCCTGATGTGACTGTGTAGTAGCTTTGGTTCGGTCTTGGCTTTACTTGCTATATCATTTTCATACCTTTTCTCAGCTGCTCTTCTCACACTAACATACTCGTTCCTGGTTCTCTGGTATCTCTCTCTACTTTCTGGTGTTCTGTTATTACGGAAGTTCCTCCATGCCCTTTTGTTCAGCTCCTTTGCTTTCATACATTCCCTATTAAACCACGGATTCTTCCTTTGCTTCTCTGTTTTTTCCTGTTGGGCTGGGACAAACCTGCTTACAGCCTCCTGACATTTTTGGGTGAGATAGTCCATCATGTCTTGTACGGACTTGGTTCCGAGTTCTGTCCCAATGTATATCCCATAGGAATTTATTCATCTCCTCATAGTTTCCGTTTCGGTACGCCAGCCCTTTGTTTCCCAGTTCCTTTTTGGGGGTGATAATTCCTAGCTCAACCAGGTACTTAAAGCTCAATACACTATGATCACTCATTCCCAAGGGGGCTTCCAACTTAACTTCCCTTATATCCGACTTATTTAGGGTAAATATCAGATCAAGCAAGGCTGGTTCATCCCCTCCTCTCGTTCTTGTCGGTCCCTTGACGTGTTGACTTAGAAAGTTTCTTGTTGCCACATCCAGCAGCTTCGCTCTCCATGTGTCTGGGCCTCCATGTGGGTCTCTGTTCCCCCAATCTATCTTTCCATGGTTGAAGTCTCCCATGTGTGTGTGTGTGTGTGTGTGTGAGTGCATGTGTATGTTTGTGTGTGTGAGTGCATGCGTGTGTGCACATATGAGGAAGTATGTGCGTGTTTGTGTGTGTGTATGAGGGTGGGTAGAGGGCTGGGGATTTGGGGTTTACTGCCAGAGGTGCATGAATGTCGCCTTTGACACTTGTGTGGACTATTGCGGCTGCCATCACTTATAACTCTCAATTCAAGAATTATCACGAGCCAATATATATTCAAATTACTCACTAAACTTAACTTCAATAAGACAGGTGCTTATGTATAAGGTCTTATTTTTAACCTAGTGCTTAAGTATACTTTTTTCAGGGTAAAGAAGTATCCGTGAGCTGTAGAGTGGGCAATGAGAGCATGCAATGGTGGTGCAAGGAGGACATGGTATAGGAAATGATGGGTATCCTGGTGGGAAGGGGGTGGTTAGAAAGGGAGCCTGGTGTGGGGTAACAGAAAAGGGTTTCAGGTGGAGGAAGTTAGAGGGTATGGGGTTAGAAAACATGGACATAGGGTGGGAGAGCAGAGCATACATTGTCCAGAGAGGGTCTCTAATTGTTGAAATGATTTTCATTGTAATCCTTTCCTGTCTCAACCTTGCCAATCCCTTTAAGTATTTTATACGTCTGTATCATATCCCTCCTCCTTTTTAACGTCCATCAGGTTTAGTTCGCTCAGTCTCTCTTCACACCTCATCCCTCGCAGCTCTGGGAAGAGTCTCGTTGCAAACTTCTGCACTTTTCGAGCTTCCTTATGTGTTGTTTAAGATTAGAACTTTATGATGAAGCATTATACTCCAAGATAGGTGGTATACATTGATCCAAAAGCCACTTCATTCAAGGTTCTGAAGGATGTTCTGACTTTTGCATATGCTCACTCTCACTCTCTCTCTCTCTTTCTCTCGCACACAACATAGTAGGAAAAGGAACAAACATAGCAGGAAAATGAACCAAAGGCATAGGGAAAAGGTAGAGTGACCAAATGAAGGAGAAGCTCACATAAACCTTGGAGCAAATCAGAAAGGAAATGCATGAAATGAGGAATACAATAGGCCATATGCAAAGCAAACTGATAGCAGCAAAGGAGATAAGAAGCCTCAAAGAGAACCCTACTCAGGCTCAGCATCAGATAATCATACCAAGAGAAGATGGAAATGTATGAATGGAAGTGACTGCCACTGAACATGGAACATTTGCAAAATTGCTTAGAAAGAGATAAAAAAATGTCTTCAGTGAAGGAAGTCGATATGATACGCATGAAACAATTTTGTTCCCACAACGTATCTGGAAAGTGTTTGAAAGTAGTAGCAACGTTTGTTTTCACGTATTAAATACGTAATTTTATGTGGATGTGAATAGGTTTCCAAAATGTACTGCACAAAATGTTGGCTCCAAAAAATTTGAAACCTTGTGGCAACCTTAAATGTTTCAATGAAGTAATTTTTGTTATTGCTATTATATATATATGTATATATATATATATATATATATATATATATATATATATATATATATATATATATATATATATATATATATATATATATATGTATATATATATATATATATATATATATATATGTATATATATATATATATATATATATATATATATATATATATATATATATATATATATATATATATATATATATATATATGTCGTACCTAATAGCCAGAACGCACTTGTCAGCCTACTATGCAAGGCCCGATTTGCCTAATGAGCCAAGTTTTCCTGAAGTAATGTATTTTCTCTAATTTTTTTCTTATGAAATGATAAAGCTACCCATTTCATTATGTATGAGGTCGATTTTTTTATTGGAGTTAAAATTAACGTTGATATATGACCGAACCTAACCAACCCTACCTAACCTAACCTAACCTATTTTTATAGGTTAGGTTAGGTTAGGTAGCCGAAAAAGTTAGGTTAGGTTAGGTTAGGTAGGTTAGGTAGTCGAAAAACAATTAATTCATGAAAACTTGGCTTATTAGGCAAATTGGGCCTTGCATAGTAGGCTGACAAGTGCGTTCTGGCTACTAGGTACGACATATATATATATATATATATATATATATATATATATATATATATATATATATATATATATATATATATATATATATATATATATATATATATATATATATATATATATATATATATATATATATATATATATATATCACTAAGAACTCTTTGACCCGGCCAGGATTCCAACCCATGCCGTCCAGGATCACCCCTAAACGTACACAGTACCGTGACCACCGCACCAATGATCGTCTATAAGGATTGGTCAGTCTTGGTGCTTATTAACTAAGCTCCCTGACTGACCAACCCCCGACGACGCTCATGGATCCATTTGGGTACAGTTTTTCATCAAATTCTGGCGCATGCACGGGCCGCACTGAGTCTAACATGTGTGAGAAAGCTGCATGAACGCACAAGCCATATATCACTAAGAACTCTTTGACCCGGTTTGAATCCTGGCCGGGTCAAAGAGTTCTTAGTGATATATGGCTTGCGCGTTCATGCTTCTTTCCTACATATATATATATATATATATATATATATATATATATATATATATATATATATATATATATATATATATATATATATATATATATATATATATATATATATATGTATATGTATATATATATATATATATATATATATATATATATATATATATATATATACATATATATATATATATATATATACATATATATATATATATATATACATATATATATATATGTATGTATGTATATATATATATATATATATATATATATATATATATATATATATATATATATATATATATATATATATATATATATACGTATATATATATATATATATATATATATATATATATATATATATATATATATATATATATATATATATATATATATATATATTAGTATATTTTGGTAGCAGTCTTTCCTGTAGACATATATTATTAAATATGACCGAAAAAGTAAGATTAATAATTCTAACATGAATTTTCTCAATCTTTCGTACATTTCTTTGAAAAGAAATGTACGAAAGATTGAGAAAACTCGTGTTAGAATTATTAATCTTACTTTTTCGGTCATATTTAATAATATATATATATATATATATATATATATATATATATATATATATATATATATATATATATATATATATATATATATATATATATATATATATGTCGTACCTAGTAGCCAGAATGCACTTCTCAGCTTACTATGCAAGGCCCGATTTGCCTAATAAGCCAAGTTTTCCTGAATTAATATATTTGCTCTAATTTTTTTCTTATGAAATGATAAAGCTACCCATTTCATTATGTATGAGGTCAATTTTTTTTATTGGACTTAAAATTAACATAGATATATGGCCGAACCTAACCAACCCTACCTAACCTAACCTAACCTATCTTTATAAGTTAGGTTAGGTTAGGTAGCCGAAAAAGTTAGGTTAGGTTAGGTTAGGTAGGTTAGGTTGTCGAAAAACAATTATTTCATGAAAACTTGGCTTATTAGGCAAATCGGGCCTTGCATAATAGGCTGAGAAGTGCGTTCTGGCTACTAGGTACGACATATATATATATATATATATATATATATATATATATATATGTCGTACCTAGTAGCCAGAACTCACTTCTCAGCCTACTATTCAAGGCCCGATTTGCCTAATAAGCCAAGTTTTCCTGAATTAATATATTTACTATAATTTTTTTCTTATGAAATGATAAAGCAACCCTTTTCTCTATGTATGAGGTCAATTTTTTTTTATTGGAGTTAAAATTAACGTAGATATATGACCGAACCTAACCAACCCTACCTAACCTAACCTAACCTGTATTTATAGGTAAGGTTAGGTTAGGTAGCCAAAAAAAGCTAGGTTAGGTTAGGTTAGGTAGGTTAGGTAGACGAAAAAACATTAATTCATGAAAACTTGGCTTATTAGGCAAATCGGGCCTTGAATAGTAGGCTTAGAAGTGCGTTCTGGCTATTAGGTACGACATATATATATATATATATATATATATATATATATATATATATATATATATATATATATATATATATATATATATATATATATATATATATATAAATGTTGAAATAAAAAAAAATATTTCTATATTTAGTAAAATAAACAGGATCACAATAAAGATTGGTTCATCATTTTTATTTGTTTTCACCTAATGGAGAATCCGTGGTGGTGATGGTTGTTTTTAGTGGGGTTGTTGTTGGTGGTAGTGGTGGTTGGTGGCAGTGGTGAGTGATGGTTACAGTTGGTGGTAATGATTGATGGTGTATGTGGTTGCAGTAAGCATGTTAGTGTGGTGTGGTAGTGATGGTATTGCGGTGGTGTGGTGTAATAGTGTGGTGTGGAAATTTGGTGCAGTGGTGTGGTAGTGTGGTGGAGCTGTGCAGTAAAAACAGTGTGCGGCTTTTGGTGTGGTAGTAGTGGTGTACTAGTTGTGCTGGTGGTGGAAGTGTGTTGAGGTAGTATCGTGCGGTGATATGGTAGTGGTGGTGGTGGTGTAATGGAAGTGTGGTGGTGTGGTGTGGTAATGGTGGTGGGGTAGTGTTGTAATGGTGGTGGGGTGATGTGGGAAAGGTGGGGTTGTATAGTAATGTGGTGGGGTTGTGTGGTAGTATGGTAAGGTTGTTTGTTAGTGTTGTTAGGCAATATGGTAGTATGATTGGGTTACGTGGTAGAGAGATGATGTGGTAGTGTGATGTGGTAATTGTGTGGTAGTGGTGGTGTGGTAATATGATGTGGTGGGAGTGTGGTAATATGATATGGTGGTAGAGTGGTGGTGTGGCAGTGTGGTAATATGGTGTGGTGGTGGAAGTGTGGTGAGGTAAGGTTGTGGTGAGATAATGGGGTGATGGTATAGTCAGGTAGTGTGGTGGGGTGGTGTTGTAGTGTGGTATGGTAATAGTGGTGAGTGGTGTGGTTTAGTGTGGTAGAGGTAGTGTGTGGTGTAGTGTGATAGAGGTAGTGTGTGGTGTAGTGCGGTAGAGGTAGTGTGTGGTGTAGTGTGGTAGAGGTAGTGTGTGATGGTGGTGGTGGTTTGTAGTGTAGCAATGGTGGTGATTCAACCTGTCCTCTTAAAAATAACGTCGCTTTTGGCCGTTTTCCCGTATGGCCGAAATTGAACGTAATTTGAAAATGAAAAAAAATTAAAATAAATTTGGGATTTTTTTTTCGACAACAGTAAGTTAAGGGTCTTCTGATAGGTTAGGTGGGCAGTAAATTCTCTTAAAGTTTCAAAATATTATGAAAAACGTGAATTGAAAGTTTCTTCTCCTAGCGTGTCCGAGTAAGCCGGACGACTCAAACAGAAAACTGGGACAGTACGTCATTTTTGTGAGTCGATTTAATTTCACATTATGTCCAAATTTGGCCATAGCGTGCATACGAGCCAGAAGTGAAGTTATTTTTAAGAGGACGGTTTGGGTGATTGGTGGTGGTGGTTGTTTGGTAGTGGTACTGTGTGGTTTGGAGTTGTGGTGTAATAGTGTGTAGTGGTGGTATTAGTTTGTGGTTATGGTGGTGGTAGTGTGCGGTGGTGGTGGTGGTAATGTGTGGAGGTGGTGGCAGTGTGTAGTGGTGGTGGTGGTAGTAGTGTGGAGGATGGTGGCAGTGTCTAGTGGTGGTGGTAGTGTGTGGAGGTGGTGGCAGTGTCTAGTGGTGGTGGTAGTGTGTGGAGGTGGTGGCAGTGTGTAGTGGTGGTGGTAGTGTGTGGAGGTGGTGGCAGTGTCTAGTGGTGGTGGTAGTGTGTGGAGGTGGTGGCAGTGTCTAGTGGTGGTGGTAGTGTGTGGAGGTGGTGGCAGTGTCTAGTGGTGGTGGTAGTGTGTGGAGGTGGTGGCAGTGTCTAGTGGTGGTGGTAGTGTGTGGAGGTGGTGGCAGTGTGTAGTGGTGGTGGTAGTGTGTGGAAGTGGTGGCAGTGTCTAGTGGTGGTGGTAGTGTGTGGAGGTGGTGGCAGTGTCTAGTGGTGGTGGTAGTGTGTGGAGGTGGTGGCAGTGTGTAGTGGTGGTGGTAGTGTGTGGAGGTGGTGGCAGTGTGTAGTGGTGGTGGTAGTGTGTGGAGGTGGTGGCAGTGTCTAGTGGTGGTGGTAGTGTGTGGAGGTGGTGGTAGTATGTGGTGGTGAAGGTAATGTGTGGTGGTGGTGGTAGTGTGTGGGGGAGGGTAGTATGTGGTGGTGGAGGTAGTGTCTGTTGGTAGTGGTAGTGTGTGGCAGTGGTGGTAGTGTGTGGAGGTGGTGGTTGTGTGTTGAGGTGGTGGCAGTGTGTGGAGGTGGTGGTAGTGTGTGGTGGTAATGGCAGTGTGTAGTGGTGGTGGTTGTGTGTGGTGGTGGGGGTAGTATGTTGTGATGGAGGTAGTGTGTGGTGGTGGGGGTAGTATGTGGTGGTGGAGGTAGTGTGTGGGGGTATTGGTAGTGTGTGGTAGTGGTGGTAGTGTGAGGTGGTGGTGGTAGTGTGTGGAGGTGGTGGGAGTGTGTGGAGGTGGTGGTAGTGTGTGGAGGTGGTGGTAGTGTGTGGTGGTGGTGAAAGTGTGTGGTGGTGGTGGTGAGTAGTGGGGATGACACCTTAAATGTGATTTTTTAAAATCAAGTTTGAGGTGTTGGGTTTAAAGTTAATTTTAAAAATCACGTGTGAGGCGTCGGGGATTCAGGTAAATTCTACGGACAATTTTTGTTTGTTTTCAAATCGCTCATTTGGAGTTAAAGAATTCATATGAGAAAAGTAATTTCAGAGATTATTACAGTTTGTTTACAGTTTTTATTGGGAAATTTCAGAGATCAGTTTTTATGAAAATATTTCAAAATTTATATAATCATAGAAGTTTATTTATGAGCTTAAGACCAAAATTATTCAAAAAGACCATTTTCAGAGAACATAGTCATAGAAGCTTTGTTAAGGAAAATAGGCATCTTAGCTGTGACTTTTAGTTTTCATATCCATTTACAGCTATTTTCACCTGTAATGACCGAAATTTTACAGAGACCAGTTTAAACCCCAAAAATTATTCAGAGACCATATGCAGATCGATTTTCTTCAGAGTCTATTTATGACCAAAAATATGGGAGAGACAATTTGAGGACCGAAATTTACAGAAATTTGACATGATTATTTTAGACCCATATATGACAGAGATTATTTTAGACCAAATAATTTCAAAGACCATATAAGACCGAAATGAGATTAGAGATTATTTTAGACCCATATATTGTCAGAGTCCAGCAAAAGACCTAAATTAATCAGAGACCAGAAGAAATCCGAAAATAGTCAGAGACCACTTAAAAGACCAAAATTAGTCAGAGTTTAGCTCATCACAAGTAATTAGGGAGAGTTCGTTTAAAGACAGCAATTAATCAGACTCCACTTTAGGACCAAATTCGTCAGAGTCCACTTTAAGACCAAAATTTGTCATAGACCCAAATCCAACCTTTGAGACCCAAATCCATCAGTCCAATAAAAGATAAAAAAAAATCAGAGTCCAGGTCATGACCGAAATTAATCAGTCCAATTGAAGACAAAAATTTGTTGGAGACCATTTTAAGACCAAAATAACTCAGAGTTGTTCTTATGCCTGCATTCTTAAAGAGTTCTTATGGAGGAAATTCAAATGTTATCAGAGTCCAGTAGAGACCAAAAATTTGACAGAGACCATTTTAAGACCAAAATAATTCAGTTTTACTTACACCTGCATTCTTAAAGATTTCTAAATGGAGAAAATTTAAATATTGTCTAAGTCCATTTGAAGACCTAAAAATTAGTCAAAGACCAGTTAAACCCAAAATTTAACAGAGACCATTTTAAGAGCAAAATTTAACGTCCACTTTAAAACAAAAGTCCACTTTAAAACAAAAATTCGTCATAGTCCAATAAAAGATAAAAAGTAGTAAGAGTCCAGTTCATGACCAAAAATTATGCAAAGTCCATTTAAAGACCCAAATTTGACAGAGACCACTTTGAGACCAAAATATGTCAGAGTTTTACTTACACCTGAGTTCTTAAAGAGTTCATATAGAGGAAATTCAAATATTGTCAGAGTTCGTTTGAAGACCGAAAAATTAACAGAGTCCAGTTTGAGTCCAGAAAAATTTTGAGACAATTTTCAGACCATTTTTCATCAGAGACCGTTTGAAGACTAAAATTTGTCAGACATCACATTTTTGCTACTAATAGCCCAATTTCCCTGAATTTTTAAACCACTGTATTTCAGACATAGTAATATAGATCCAAACAATTACTGAGCTTGAGCTCTTGTCCCCGCCTTAACCCTTTCTCATATCTTTGTTAATACCTGTTCAATTTTTCTAAAATTTTAATCAGTCATATTTCAAACATATTAAATAAAATCTAGTCAGTAAGCAAGTTCTGGCTCCTGTTCCCACCTTTCTTTATCTCCGTAACTTCTTTACTAACAGTCCAATCCCCATGAAATTTTAAACAGTAATATATCAAACGTAGTAAATCAAATCAAAGCAGTTAAGGAACTCTAGATTCCATCCCCACCTTACGTCCCTCTCGTATCTTCTTTATTACATAACCAAATCCTTTGAGATTTAAAACATAGCTATATTTCAAACGTAGTAAATCAAACCCACGCAGTTAACTCTAGCTTCTGGCCCCACTCACCTTACTTCTCTCTCGTATCTTCGTGAATACCCTATCAACGTGCCTGAATTTAAACCCGCTGTATTTCAGGCACTGTACATAAGATCCAAACAATCACCGAGCTCCAGCTCTCGTCCCGTACATTAGTTCGCTCCAGTAAATTCACTACTGTCAGTCCAAATCTTCTAAGATTTAAAACCCCAACTACATTTCAGACCCCTGTACAATAAATCAAAATCAAATTACCGACCTAACAACTCATGTCCTCTTTATATAAAGTATCCAGAGTTAGGGAGTTTCCAAAACATCTTTAGTTTTTCTAATACAAATATTCAAAGTTCCCCCAAAATTTGTGCAAATATGTCATGTTTATTGCTATTATAAAATCAATAAATGAACTTAGGAAAAAACGTTTTGTGGGGATTTTAGAGTCATACACTGCACATATAAGGTGTAAGTTGCATGTAAATTGAATAAAAAATGAAAGAGTTATTTGAACGTTTATGTTAGTTGAAAATATTGAAAATTAATAAGAAAACAATAAAGTCTAAGGTGCTGCCATCTGTGGCTGAAGTTGACATCAACCAGTTTTCTCCAAAATTGGCACCCTTACAGATAGGCTTATGTGCAGTCAGGTGTATAAGTTTCATGCAAGTTGTCCAATAAAAAAAACTAATTAAAAAAAATATATATATTTTTTTAACTTAATTATTTTTCTAATAAAACTAATTATAATATTTTTTAATATATGCTATTGTGATAGCTGAGAGTCATAGATATGATTTCAGTTGACACTTGTGTTTGATAATCGATTTTGACCATTTTGGAATAATTTTGACACTTACTTCACTATTTTTTTCCCCTCCCTTCGTATTGATAGTACGAAGCTGATACTTCGACCAGATGAAACCTTTTTCATATACAACTAGTCAAAAAAAATTGATTGAAATCGAACTAGTTTTCATTTAATACATTTTTTGGAAATCTGTAGCCCTTGCCCCCTAAGCAATAGTCACACGGTAAAATAACACCTTTATATTTCCCTCCCTTACCTTATCATCCCTTTCATCACCCTTCATCTCTCCCATTCCCCAACTTATCCAAACCTTCAATAATTCTACTGTATTTGTATATTTTTTTCTATATTCACCGTGGTCTTTGCATTCTCTTCCATGTTTTCTGTGTTCACTCCATGTTCTGCAACTATTTCCCCTCCCTTACCACAGCATGTTCAGTTCATATTTTTCACCAGTTACCCCATTTTTTCTGTGATCTTTATCATATTTTGCTATGTTCTCATAATGTTCTTAGCATGTTCTTCAGAAGTTCATGGTTCATTGTGAATATTCCCTATGTTCTTTTTCATAATTTCATGTTCTCCATAAGTTCATATTCCCCGAATGTTCAATGTAAATTCATATTCCCTGCATGTTCATGGTTTTCAATGCATTCTCTTACATGTTCTTCATTTTCTTTGTTATTTTCCCCCGCATGTTCACTGTATTCAATGCATTCTCTTACATGTTCTATGTGTTCTTTGTCCTGTTCTACGTATGTACACACCTAATTGTACTCACCTAATTGTGCTTGTGGGGGGTTGAGCTTTGTCTCTTTGGTCCCGCCTCTCAACTGTCAATCAACTGGTGTTCAGTTTCCTGAGCCTACTGGGCTCTATCATATCTACATTTGAAACTGTGTATGGAGTCAGCCTCTACCACATCACTTCCTAGAGCATTCCATTTGTTAACTACTTTGACACTGAAAAAAAAAAATCTAACGTCTCTGTGGCTCATCTGGGTACTAAGTTTCCACCTGTGTCCTCTTGTTCGTGTCCCACCCGTGCTGAAGAGTTTGTCTTTGTCCACCCTGTCAATTCCCCTGAGAATTTTGAAGGTGGTTATCATGTCTCCCCTTACTCTTCTGTTTTCCAGGGACGTGAGGTTCAGCTCCTTCAGCCTTTCCTCGTAGCTCATTCCTCTCGGTTCCGGGACAAGCCTGGTGGCATACCGCTGAATCTTCTCTAACTTTGTCTTATGTTTACCTAGGTATGGACTCCAGGCTGGCGCTACATATTCCAAGATTGGTCTGACATAAGTGGTATACAGGGTCCTGAACGATTCCTTGCACAAGTTTCTAAAGGCAGTTCTTATGTTGGCCAGTCAACATATGCCGCTGATGATATCCTTTTGATGTTGGCCTCTGGGGACAGGTTCGGTGTCATATCAACGCCCAGATCTTTCTCTCTATTTGACTTTTGCAGGATTTCACCTCCCAGGTGGTATCTTGTGTTCAGCCTCCTGCTCCCTTCGCCTAATTTCATTACTTACATTTTCCTGAGTTGAACTTTAGCAGCCATTTTCTAGATCATTCCTCCAGTTTGTCCAGGTCATCCTAAAGTCTCTGTCTATCTTCATCCATCTTGACGCTTCTCATAATTTTTGCATCATCAGCAAACATTGAGAGAAATGAGTCTATACCTTCCGGAAGATCGTTTACATATATTAGAAACAGGATGGGTCCAAGTACTGAGCCCTGTGGGACTCCGCTGGTGACATCTCGCCACTCTGATGTATCTCCCCTCATCGTTACTCGCTGTTTCCTGTTGTTTATGTACTCCCTTATCCACTGCAGCACCTTCCCTTTTACTCCTGCCTGTTGCTCCAATTTTTTTAACAGCCTTTTATGGGGTACTGTGTCAAAGGCTTTCTGGTAGTCCAAGAAAATGCAGTCGGCCCACCCTTCCCTTTCCTGGCAAAATTTTTTTGCCTGGTCATAGAATTCTAGTAAACCTGTGAGGCACGATTTGCCATCTCACGAGTTATTTCCCTCCAGATGCTCTACGAGCCTGTTCCTCACGTTCTTCTCCATCACCTTGCATGGTATACAAGTTAGGGAAACTGGCCTGTAGTTCAGTGCCTCTTGCCTGTCACCATTCTTGTATATTGGAACTACGTTAGCTGTCTTCCAACTTCCTGGTAGGTCTCCTGTTTCCAATGACCTGTTATGCACCATAGAGAGTGGCACACTTAGTGCTTGTGCACCTTCCTTTAGTATCCACGGTGAGAGTCTGTCAGGCCCAACAGCCTTTGTCACATCCAGCTCCAACAGACATCTTTTGACCTCATCACAGGTGAGGTCAAATTCCTTCAATGTTGCTTGGTTTGCCTCCTCTTCATTTAGTGCAGGGGGCTTCTCCTTGTTTTATTGTGAAGACCTCCTGGAATCTCTTGTTGAGTTCTTCACACACCTTGTAATTCTCTGTGCATCTGTTCTCCCCCTTTTTCAATTTCATCACTTGTTCCTTCACTGCGGTTTTCCTCCTACTGTGGCTGTCGAGCAGCTTTGGTTGGGTCTTGGCTTTACTCGCTATGTCATTTTCAAACTGTCTCTCTGCTTTCCTGCTCACTCTGAGGTACTCATTTCTGGCCGTCCGGTATCTCTCCTCGCTCTCCGGTGTTCTGTTGTTTCTGTAGTTTCTCTATGTTCTTTTATTTAGTTGCTTCGCTACCTTGCATTCCTGGTTGAACCATGGATTTTTCTGTTAATTTTCGTTTCTCTCCTTTTGGACCTTGATAAACCTGTCTGCAGCTTCCTGGCACTGTCTGGGTGACAAAATCCATCATGTCCTGCACAGTCTTGTCTTTGATTTCTGTTTTCCATGGTATTCCTCTTAGGATTTGTCTCATCTCGTCATATTTTCCTCTTCGGTAATTTAGTCTTTTCCCCTCCGATCCCATCCTTGGATAGGTTATCCCTACCTCCACCAAGTACTCAAAAGTCAGTGCACTGTGGTCACTCATTCCTATGGGGGCTTCAACTTTGACTTCCCTTATTTCTGACTCATTCATGGTGGATATCAAGTCGAGTCTAGCTGGTTCATCATTGTTTACTATGTTCATCGCATTCTCTTACATGTTCTTTAAAATAAAATGTTCAATTGTTTCTTCCCTTCCGTAACTAGTTCTTTTGTCAAATATTATCAACAGCATTACAGTTCCCCAAACAAAATTAGTCAGTCACCAACTTTACTTTCAAAACCAAACAAAAACAAAATGTCAATGCATTTCTCTTTATCAACTTAATATTTCTTACCGACACTGTTCATAACTAACTTTATCCATCGTCAATCAACTGAAAATAGTCACGTTCATAATATTTTAATTACAAGTATTTGTCAGTCAACAGAAAATAGCCACATTCATCATCTTTTCTTGTCATTTTGTAACTAAAATTATTCGTCAATCAACTAAAAATAGTCACTTTCATCATATTTTCTTGACTTTTCTTAATTAAAATTATTCTTCCACTGAACTAAAAATGGTCAAATGTAATTTCTTTCAGCACTCTTGTAACTAACAGTATACTTCATGGAATAAGAAAACTACTCAAGGACACTATTCGAGACATCAAAGACACTCTTCGAGACATCAAAGACACATTCATAGACATCAAAAATACTCTCGGAGACATCAACGACACAATCAAAGACACACTCAAAAACATCAAAATACTACTCATGTCCACAAACGTTATTCTCAGCGCTATGTAGTAACTAGTTCAGCTTTTCATATCAAATTTGCAATTCTTTTAAAATATACATTTGACCTATCCTTACTTAACATAAATTACCCAACTTAACCTGACCTAACCTAACCTAACCTAACTTAACCTAACCTTCTCGAGTTATCTTGAGATGATTTCGGGGCTTTTTTTTTTTGTGTGTCCCCACGGCCCGGTACTCAACCAGGCCTCCACCCCCAGAAAGCAACCCGTGACAGCTGACTAACACCCAGGTACCTATTTTACTGCTAGGTAACAGGGGCATAGGGTGAAAGAAACTCTGCCCAATGTTTCTTGCCGGCGCCTGGGATCGAACCCAGGACCACAGGATCACAAGTCCAGCGTGCTGTCCGCTCGGCCGACTGGCTCCCTTAGCCGGTCGGCTAAGGGAGCCTAACTTAGCCTAACCTAACTTAGCTTGCATAACCTAACCTATCCTAACTTAACTAACCTAACCTAACCCAACCTACCCATTCTAACTTAACCTAACATAACTTAATCTAACCTAACTTAACCTATCCTAATTTAATGTATATTACCTAACTTAACCTAACCTAACTTAGCCTATCATAACCTCCACGTTGTTGTTGAACCAGTGTTGAGGACCAGGACCTGAGCGCCCTCGAGATTCATATTTTGTGGTAAGCTCATATAACAATTGTTGCAGTGGTTGACTGTGGTTGGTTGTGTGCCCAGCGATCATGGCAGATGTTTATACATGTAGGATAGATATTTTATTAAGGCAGTAAGCTGAAATAAGAGGGTAGTGATAATAGAACAAGCTGGAGAGAATGGGGTACATTCGAATGAGTGGATGAGTGAGGAGGGGGCGCTACCGTTGGTGCAGGCGGCCAGCAGTGTGTTGGAAAATGTTGCAAATGGATCCGCCCAAGATGGGGGAGGACCGTCGGGGCGACGCAATAGTGTTTGAAGGGGCATATCGTTATAAATTAAAAGTTCTTCAATTTGCTTATAAATTTATTTATGAAATGGTTATAGAAAGGGCTGCAACTGGTCCAAGTTTCACCATCACACCCTAAACAGAAAAGGAGAAAAAAAATACACAACAACATATTATGCAACGATTTTTCAACATTTTCAAATAATTTCAGGGAACACATGTGTCAACTAAAATCCTTTCTATAACACTCAGATATTAAAATTAGCATATAATAAAGGATTGTTGTGAGTAGTTTTATCAAAAAAGTGTTTAGTGCAATAATATAATTATTTAAAGTTACCCTTCCAAAAATATGCAATATATGATGTTTATAAATTTTTATAAAATCAACAAATGGACTTTGGACTAAAATGTCTACAACGTACTGTAGAAGCACAAACTCTACATATAAGGTGTAATTTGCATGTAAATTGATTAATAAATGTGAAAGCTATGAAGTACTTTGAAGTTGTAAATTACTTTCCTGAGTAAAATAAAGATCAAAGTTCGGCCACCTGTAGCTGAGCTTGACTTCGACAGATTTCGTTCATAATTGGCACTCTTGCAGATAGGCATCCATTGAGCAAGGTGTGCATGTTTCATGCAAATCCCTTGATAACAAACGAAAAAAAAAAATTGGCCAAAAAAAAGAAGAAAAAAAAAAATTACATATAAATATATTGCACATACATATTACAATTATTACAAGAGTTTGTGCTTCTACAGCACATAGTAGACATTTTAGTTGACACATGTGTTCCCTGAGATTATTTGAGAATGTTGAACATTCGTTGCATAATACATTGTGTATTTTTTTTCTCCTTTTCTGTTTAGGGTGTGATGGTGAAACTTGGACCAGTTGCAGCCCTTTCTATAACCATTTCATAAATAAATTTATAAGCAAATTGAACAACTTTTAATTTATAAAGATTTTAAAAGTTATGCCCCCTGAAGAGATGTTGGATAGAGGAGTTTTATTCTCTGTGCATACATTTAATTATGTTTTACTAGGGAATCATTTGTATTGGCATGACAGTGGAATAATTGGTTTGTTTGGGGAGGAGTTGTTGGAAGAACTTCGAGTCCAGCGAAGAAGTTAATGAAGAAACTTCGAGGCTGGAGAAGTGTATGCTGAACTCTATGGGAGAGCAGAACTTCATAGTGAGGAGTTGACCTCAAGCTGTGTAAAGAAGCAGTGAAGAGGAGCTTCACGTGTCTCAGTGGAATCAGTAATGAAGCATCGCTGATATTATATGAAGACTTAGTTGTGCAGCAGTTTAAGAGAACTGTAGAAGTGCCTTTCTTGAATACTTAGGAGTACCTAGATGTACATAGTAGTGAGCCTCTTGGAGCATAGCAGAGGTTTGCATAAAGAATGAACACAGAACACAGGGAATGTATAAGGGGGTGTTTGAATGCTTATTGGCATGAAAGACGCAGTGTAAGGTGAGAGGTTGATTTCTTCTTGTGTTGGGGAATATTTATGTAGATGTTTCTGGTGTTTCAGCCTGCGCTGAGATTTATATACTTTTAGGGCTGAGTGTACAATAATGTTGTGACGAGATTGCAACCCCATTTAGTGAGTGAGTAGTAAATGGTATACCATGAGTTGAGCAGCCACTTGATAAGGATGGTTGGAGAAGCCAGGACTTGATATTGGATTGCTACTGGGTTGAAGCAGCTTGGAGTGTTGTATGATAATATTTAATTTTTGTATATATAATGTATTGTATATGTTTTATCTGTTTATAAAATGTATATTTGTTAGCTGGCTTTTGCTCTTCTTCGGTTGAGGCTTCCTATAAAGCAGGAGGGAGAGAGAGTGAGAGAAAAAAAGGTTCACTGCTGTGGACAGGGTGGGAGAAAATACTAATTAACATAAGGAGGATTTAGAAGATAATTCCAAACAAGGAGAGAGTGGGGAGTCACGGCGGCTCAAGTAGGGTGTGTACACGAGACGACGAGGCCAGCGATGGAGCTGTACCCCAAAATATGTGATGCTGAACCCCTTCTGAGGCAATCTTATAGCTATTTTGTGGGCGACTTGTGTGGGCACCATTGTTGAGGACCAGGATATGAGCTCTGTCGGGATTCAGATTCTGTGGTAAGCTTATATAACAATTGTTGCAGTGATTGACTGTGCTTGGTCGTTTGCCCAGCGATCTTGGCAGAGGTTTATACATGTAGGATAGATATTTTATGAAGACATTAAGCTGAAAAAAGTGGGAGAGATAAAAGAACAAGGTGGAGAGTGGCAGTACATCCGCCTGAGGCAAAGGTTTTTAGGCTCTATCATGATATGTGATTAGACCTACATATCTAAGAATTTAGCATTATATTGGGTTTTTTAGTAAGTTTTCTTGCATTGTGATATGTTCTAAAATCAACGGAATTAGCAATATTTTGACATTTAGTTATCATTATATACTTAATGTGATTTAAACTCAATATCCACGACGATTTGGTCAATCAGTTGCGTTTCTCCACGTTTATAAGAATTTTCATCTTAATAATAATGATTCATTATATATGGGATTAAAATGATGCAAACCTGTATTTGATGGCAAATTTATTGCCATCAAATACAAAATGGAAAAAAATATATTACAGAATGCAGCCTAATGTTTAATCATGCTAAAAGTGCTGTGGTTGTTTATAACTCACGGGACTTGTTTTATTGAGATCCCATGACTAATTGAACAAATCCACAAGGGCCGTTACGAGGATTCAAACCGAGAGCATCCCAGACGCTGCCTTAATCGACTGAGCTAAGACATGGTATAAGAACTGCAACCAAAAATTCTACTGAATTTACTTGGATCCTGCAGCTTCTCCTAAACACAAACCAGGATTTTACACAATTCCCCCATGAACTCGAGCTATGTCAATAGCTCGTTCTGGCCGTTCTACCGTTCCAGAACGGTAGAATGGTAGAACGGTAGAATGACCGTTCTACCTCTTCGCCCTTACTTCATTACACACAGAAATCACAATAGGCGTGATGTATCAAATGAACAAATCCACAAGTGTCCCTGACTAATATTAATGGGCAGAGAGGTTCAAGTAATATTCTAAAAAGCATCTGAGGAATATTAGGTCCTCAAAGGGCCTACCTGTAATTTTTTTTGATGCTATTAGAGAGACCTGAAGGTCAGAAGAAATGTCATAATTAGTGAATCATGATACAACATCATTTTGTCTGAAAGAAACAACTCATCCAGCAAGCTTAACTATTGTGTTTAATGCACTTGAATTATCACTGACCACTAGTACTTTTCCAGATATATAAACCTAATTGTCAGTAAATATAACTGGAGAATGAGTGATAAATATAATGGTGAAACAGGTCTACAGGGTAGGATAAAATATCTATTCAGAGGCAAACCACTGGTATCCAACTAGGACTTTTCACCATTCCTTTGGTATCAGTTGAGTCTGGAGGAATTAGAAGATCCATGTGCCAATCACATAAATTGCAAAACACCTTTAAAATATAGAGACATAATTTTTTTATACTTTACAGGCAAAATGAAAAATTTATTATTTATTTAGTTATTTATATATACAAGAAGGTACATTTGGTTTATGAGAGTACATAGCATTGAAATTCTTACATTCTTGTAAAGCTACTAGTACATATAGCGTTTCGGGCAGGTCTTTAATCTAACAGATAATTTGAAGTAGGTAATGTCTGGCTAAATTTATAAAATGATAGCAGGTACATTGTAAGAAAATATGACAAAGATTATTGGTACATTGTAAGAAAATTTGACAAAGATTATAGGTACATTAATGTAAAATTAGAGGGTTATAAATCGGTACATTTTAGTATAATTTGAGGATTATTTCAAGGTATAATGCAATAAAATATGTGTTCAATATAACAACCGTGATATAAGATAATAGCAATGATTCCAATCGTAAAGTTGTATGACATTAGGTACATATATTGGGGGATTGGGTAGCACTAGATTCAGTGCGAGTTTAAAGCAATAGGTAGGAAACTATGAAGATGAAATTAGGTACTTTTTGTTTTTGAATAAGGCAGAAGTTGGACAGCTTTGATCAATTTGATTAGGGAGTAAGTTCCATAGACAAGGTTCCCATTATTTGCATAGAGTGTTTATACAGATTAAGTATGACTCTGGGGATGTCAAAGAGATATGTATTCTGGTGTGGTGATTATAGGTTCTATTACATTTGTTCAGAGAGAGTTTCAGAACAGGGGTTGCATTTAAGAACGGGGTTTTGTAAGCGTAAATGGCACGAGAAATGTGTGGAGTGGGTTTATGTTTAGCATGTTTAGGGATTTAAACAGGGAGGCTGAGTATTGTCTGAAAACAGAGTGTGTTACTGTTCTGATAGCAGCTTCTGCTGAGTGATGATGGTCTTGAGGTAGATTGCAGTGGTTAAACCCCCATGCACAGATACCATATGTAAGATAGGGATAGATTAGTGTGTAGTATAGTGAGAGGAGAGCAGAGTCAGGTACATATTATCTGATAAATTGGAGTGTTTACCAACCATTTTAGAGAATTTCTTAGTTATGTTTTGTATGTTCTCTTCTGGTCTGAGGGGGTTGGGGCTTATGGAACTTAAATCTCCAAAGAGAGCTCTGGTTGCTGCACCAGACTGTTACTTGCGTACAGGTGGACAACGTCCCCCCAGCTACTCTCTGCCGGAACAGACAACCGATCTCGGCAGCCACACTCCCACTACCGTTGCTCGACCAGCAATGAACTCAGGAGTGCTTGAGGTTTTCTCAGCAGATCACCCTGTACACCTCTCAATCTTGGAGACGGGGGTCTGTGTCACATGTCTAGGGGTGCATCCCAAACACTGGCCTCGTTGTCCTGTGAGTACACACCCTATTTATTTATTTATTTATTTATTTATTTATTTATTTATTTATTTATTTATTTATATATATACAAGAAGGTACATTGGGTTTGTGAGAATACATTGGATAGTACAGTAATTACATTCTTGTAAAGCCACTAGTACGCGCAGCGTTTCGGGCAGGTCCTTAATCTAGCAGATAATTTTAAGTAGGTAATTTCAATCAGAATTGATAAATGAAAGATACATTACAAGAGAAAAATGAGATGAGAGAGATAAGTAAGTATATTAAAGCACATTGTTATATAAAAGCTCTGATTGATTACATTGACAGCTTGATTAGTAATTTCAACAAGATTAATAGACACCATACAGCAGATTGACAGCACATATAAGACAGCAATGATCACAATGGTAAGGATGTTCAGAATGGGTACATAAAGATTGGGAGACTGGGTAGCAAAAGATACAGATAAACAAGATTTATAAACACCATACAATAGAATGGCAGCACATATAAGAAAACAGCAATGATCTCAATGGTAAAGATGTTCAAATTGGGAACAAAAGGTTGGGAGATTGGGTAGCAATAGATACAGTGCAATTTTAAGGCAAAAAGAGAAACTATGAAGATGAAATTAGGTACTTTTTAGTATTGATTTTGAATGATGTAAAAGTTGGACAGCTTTTCAATTCAGTAGGGAGTGAGTTCCATAAACTGGGTCCCTTTATTTGCATAGAGTGTTTACACAAATTAAGTTTAACTCTGGGGATATCGAAGAGATATTTATTTCTGGTGTGGTGATAATGGGTCCTATTACATCTGTCCAGGAAGAGTTTCAGACAAGGATTTGCATTTAAGAACAGGGTTTTGTAAATGTAGTTGACACAAGAGAATTTGTGGAGTGAGATTATGTTTAGCATGTTTAGGGAGTTAAACAAGGGGGCTGTGTGTTGTCTGAAAGCAGAATTTGATATTATTCTGATAGCAGATTTTTGCTGGGTGATGATGGACTTGAGGTGGTTTGCAGTGGTTGAACCCCATGCACAGATACCATAGTTGAGATAGGGATAGATTAGTGCATAATATAGAGAGATGAGAGCAGAGTTAGGAACATAATATCTGATTTTGGAGAGTATACCAACTGTTTTAGAGACTTTCTTAGTTATGTGTTGTATGTGGGTACTGAAGTTGAGTCTCTTGTCTAGGAATATGCCAAGAAACTTTCCATCATTTTTATTGCTAATGTTTACATTGTCAATCTGAAGCTGAATTGCATTTGTAGATTTGCTTCCAAATAGGATGTAGTAGGTCTTTTCTATGTTAAGTGTTAGTTTGTTGGTTGACATCCATAAGTGGACTTTTTTTAGTTCATTATTAACAACATCATTTAGTGTATGTGGGTTGGGGTTGGAGTAAATAAGGGTAGTATCATCAGCAAACAAAATAGGTTTCAGAATGTTAGAGACATTAGGCAGATCATTAATGTATATAAGAAATAGTAGGGGTCCCAAGATGCTGCCCTGAGGCACTCCAACGGTTATTGGTAGAATGGGAGAGATTATATTATTGATGGCTACACATTGGTGTCTATCACTAAGATAGGATTGGATATAGTCCAGTGCATGGCCTCGGATTCCATAATGATGGAGTTTACATAAGAGGTAATCGTGATTAACAGTATCAAAGGCCTTTCTCAGGTCAATGAAGAGTCCAATTGGAAACGCATTTTTGTCAAGGGCAGAGTAAATTATATCAAGGAGACTAATAATTGCATCGTTGGTACTCTTTTGAGAGCGGAAGCCAAACTGACAGGGGCTAAGAATGTCGAATTTTACGAGATAGGAGTAGAGCTGTTTGTAAATAATTTTTTCAAATATTTTTGATAGTATGGGTAGGTTCGATATTGGTCTGTAGTTGTTTATGTCTGACGGATTACCTCCTTTATGAACTGGCGTTACTCTTGCGTTTTTAAGGATATCAGGTAAGGTATGACACTCAAGGGATTTGTTGAACAGCAGAGCTATAGGTGGTGCAAGGGCATGGGAGGCGCTCTTGTATACAATGGATGGGATTTCACTGATGTTCCCAGCTTTGGTTTTTAGTGAGTGTATGATGGACACAACATCTGATGGGCTGACTGGTGAGAGGAGAAGAGAGTTTGGATAGCTGCCTGAGAGATATGTGTTGATATGTGTCTGAGTCTGTGGGATTTTACTTGCAAGGTTAGCACCAATCGATGAAAAGAAGCTATTAAATTCATTCGCCATTTCTAAGTCAGCTGACAGTGTAAGGCCATCCTTAGAGAGTGTTATCTGGTTGTGGGAGTGTTGTTTAGTTCCCAGGATGTTAGAGATTTTTTTTTTTTTTTTTTTTTTTTATTTTTACATGCAAGCATGCGTATAATGTACAAGAAAAACAGAACAAATATAACATAGAACAAAAGTACAAAGCACACATATGTACAAGGACAAAGGAACAAATCAATAGAAGACCAGCCAGAAGGGCTGACCACAAAACAAAAATGCATATACAAACAATACACAATTAGTAACACAGTGTAATACAAACATAAGGGAAAACCCCAGGACAAAATGCACACAAAACAAGCCTGCTAACACCTCAAATACATACAGAGAGGCAAGAAACAGACAAGAATAAGGACAATAACAATAAAGAAAACAGATCCGCCATAACAAACGGAAGGCAAAACATAACAAAGAGCACACGCCAACAGCCAGAAGGGCACACAATATGACAAACAAGCGCACACGACATCCATAACCGAACACACAAACGCATAGGAACCGCACACCCCCCCACTAGCCATACAAAAAAAAACCACAAAACAAACCGGAGCACGCAGGAACCGGGAAACAATACCCACCCCACCCACTCACATACACACCCCACAACCAGGCAACACAAAATACATAGAAATCACTTGCGAGGAACATCGGAAGAAACGTACTTCTCCGGGAACAGCTCACAAGGATATTTCGACTTGTAAGCTTCCCAGACGAGATCCTCAAGGTCGGTAGGGTTTTTGATCCCCCGCGCTCGAGCGGGTATCATAAACTCAGGAACATCGATATCTGGCGGCATCGGCCAATGCCTAAGGTCACTGACGCAAGTCGCATAACGAGGCTGGGGAGCGCCAACCACGCCCTTCGAGGAAGCAGACGACACCGGAGAAGCGGACGAGGGACGCCGAGCCTGCCACGCCTTCGCCATCGGAGCAGGTGTCGGACGCTGAGACGATAGCACTTCCACGGATACCGCAGGAGACACGGAAGGGACTGCAGGAAACGGAAGAGGCGGCAAGACCGCCGCCGAGGAAACAAGTAACGAGGAAGGGGCCACAGAACATCCAGAGCGAGCATCCTTTCTCAACATCACTACCAGGCCACCCCGCTCACCACCAACTACAGCAGGGGGAACCACCGCCCACGAAGAACCGGAGCCATCCGACGCAGGCAACGCACCTGAAGCAGGACCCTCGGACACCGGACCAGAAGTGGAGGCCGAAACGCCGGCACCGGCATCCTCAGGCAAGTGTACCTCCGCCACCACCGTAGTGTGCACCACATCCGGAGTAACGCCACCGTCAACGGAAGGACGACACTCGTCGAATTCGCCAACATCAGCCCACACAGAAGAACGCCGGGAACGCTTAGGCTCGGGCCGCACATCATCAGACCCGGAGGCAGACTCAGCGACCCGCGCAGCACCAACCGAGCGAGCCGACGCACGCCGCAGCACGGCAGCCTCCTCAACCACATGGGGCACCAGGCCAGGCACAGGAGGGAATTCCGGATCCACCTCATCTCCCAGCACAGCCGGGACAGACGGCGAGGGTGCAGGGACCGGGACAGACACATCAGAGGAAGAACTGGAAGACGAGGGGTCTGAGCAAACGGCAGGCGGAAGAGGCGCAGGGACATCAGCCGGAGCACTAGGCGAGGACCCAACCTCTGGAAGAGATGCATCAACAACAGGGGGCGCAACAGGCGGAGCAACAGCTGCTACAGAGGGCACCTCCTCAGCCGAAGAGACGTCCATACCCACCGAATCATCCCCCACAGGAAGGGGCGGAAAATCCTCCTCACTGAAGAGGTTCACTGGTGCAACAGCAGGCGCAGAACAGTCAGCAGCCTGATGGCCCAAAAGACCACAACGATAACACGTCCGCGGCTGACGGGCGTAAAACACCCGAACGTTGTACCCCATAAGGCGCACAGAGGACGGAATATCCGCCCGGAGTCTCATGCCCAGGGTGCGAATGTTAGACCTCACACCCTTAAGAGGACTAGAAGACACCACGTTCACTCTCACACTAACAACTGCGCCAAACCGCCCGAAATACCGCCGTAGCAGAGCCTCTGGAAACTCCAAGGGAGCCCCATGCACACTGACGTAAGTAAGTGCACCACTTCTATCCGAGAGGGTGACAGTGCCCGCACCATCCGGCAGGGGCAGTGTCCGCCCCTCGTATCGCCGGAGAAAATCGCGATACGCCGCCTCCTCTGCAAACTTCACAATGGCCCTACGGGCCGTTACCAACTCGACCCCATAAATCGCAAACACAGGGACAGAGAGCAGTTCACAAGCCAGGGCAATCTCCGGGTAACCAGCCCGCACAGAGAACTCTAGTCCCACAGACTGAGCCCGGACGACTGGGGGTAGAGGGACCCCCATTGTTACGCCACGTCAGCACAGGCGAGCAGACACACACCCGCCCCCAACCGGCCGAAACGGGCAAACACAGGATGTTAGAGATGGTATTCCATGTGCTTTTCATGTTGCCTTTTGCTTCTTTGAATCTAGTCTCATAATATGAAAGTTTTGCTTTTCTTATGATACTGGTAAGCACTGATGAGTACCTTGTAACTACTTCCATTGAAATTAGGCCACTCCTAAATTTCTTTTCGTATTCATGTTTTTTGTTGATTGATTTAATTATGCCACTTGTGAGCCACGGGTTATTTTTTCTTTTATCAGTTACTTGTTTGGTAAGGAGGGGACAGTGAGTGTTGTAGAGGCTTAGAGTTTTGGAGAGAAAGAGATTAGTTGATGAGTTTATATCCTGTGAATTATTAAATTCAGATTCCCAGTTAATATTGTGAAGTGCATTAGAGAGATTGCCTAAAGCTGATTCACTATGTAGCCTGAATGAAAGTTTTTTGGTTTCTGGTGGTGATGTGTCAATGTTTGCTATGAGGAAAGTAGGATAGTGGTCAGTAGTTCTGTCATAAATTACCCCAGATGTAAGGGGAGCTGTTATATTAGTCCATAGGTGATCCAGGGTAGTGGCAGATGTTTGAGTGACTCGGGTGGGCTTGGTGATTGTGGGGATTAGCATACAGGAGTGCATGCTGTTACGGAAATAGTCAACTTGAGGGTTGTTTTGAAGACCCAGGTCAATATTGAAATCACCTCCCAGAATAATGTGATTTTTGTTGAGATTGTTATTTATGATAAGATTCCTTACATTGTCAGAGAATAAAGCTATGTTGGTATTAGGAAATCTATAGATGGCACCGATTATCAGGGAGGATTTAAGGGATTTACTGGAGAACTTGGCAAAGGTATATTCACAATAGTCGTCTCTATCACTAATGACACTATTGCAAATGAAGGTATCTTTGTAATATATTGCTGTACCGCCACCTTTTTTGTTAGGCCTGCAGTTATGAATGGCTTTGTAACCAGCTAAATTGTAGAGTTGGGTATAGTCATTACTTAGCCAAGTTTCTGTTAAAATGATGAACGATAATTTAGTACCTAGTGCTGTAAGTAGTGCATTTATATCATCAAAATGTTTACCAAGTGATCTAACATTTTGATTGTAAACTGATAAGCAGGTGCTATTTAGGAGTTTGTTTTTTGCAAGATTTGTGTGTGTAATACCTGCAATGATGATGATCAATTTGCTGATTAGTGTGGATATGGGACAGAAGATTTCGATCAGGATCAATATCAGTAAGCATATAGATAAGAATGTCACGATACAATAAGATAAGCAATTACAGGAACAGATGAAAACTAAATCTGCTGTAAAATAGAAAGTAATTATGGCAAAACACAACAATATAATAATATAACAATACAATAAGAGCTTACAAAGTTTTGAGTCTGCTAAAATTAGAGAATAATTATGGCAAAACACAACAATAAATGCAAGTAAACAAAAGAATTGCAACAATTAGAGGTAGAATTAAGGTCACTAGATAGCCATGGAGGATACACAAGTTTGGTGGAGAGAACAAAAAATCAGTAGAGACTGTCAAGATGAATATATAAAAAAATTTGACAAATGATAATTGTAAAGTAAAATAATCTTAAAGATAATAAATTTTATTTAGCTTAGTTTTAACCTATAATTAGTATGAACTTAATTAAAAGAACAAAAATGAGATCAATAACTGATTTCAATAAGTGACATAGATCAATACAAATAAATTTAAAATATAAATGGAATAGGGTAAGATTAGATTTAAGAGTAAAATTTTACAATGAAACTGAGGTAGATGCTTGCATAAGTGCATGGAGACTTGATGGATTATTTAGGAAATTATATGAATGAGAGAACATTTGGTAAATGGTAAGGCAGAGACAGCACCTTAGACAAAGTTAGATTAAGTTAGGTTAGGCTCAGGCACTGAAAGAGTTATTTTAAGTACTGGCATTGGTCGGGTTCAGGTTTTCAGATATGCCACAATCACTTAAGAAGGCCAGGAGTTGTTGGTCACATTTTATTTCATATCTTTTTCCTGTACTTTCCTTCTTCGCAAAAATCGTACCATTCCTAGTGTAGCACTGCTTGATAAGACCAGGGTTATGTTTGCAAATTTGACGCAGCCTGAAGAGGAGGGATCCACGCTGCTTTGTAAGACACTCATTTATATGGAGGTTGGTTTTTTGCTTAGCAGCTGATTGTATGAGGTTTACATGAGCCGTCGTGACTCCTAACTCTCTCCTTGTTTGGAATGATCTCCTAAATCCCCTTTTGTGAATTAGTAGTTTCTGTCACCCTGTCCACAGCTGTGATCCTCTCTCTCTCTCTCTCTCTCTCTCTCTCTCTCTCTCTCTCTCTCTCTCTCTCTCTCTCTCTCTCTCTCTCTCTCTCTCTCTCTCTCTCTCTCTCTCTCTCTCTCTCTCTCTCTCTCTCTCTCTCTCTCTCTCTCTCTCTCTCTCTCTCTCTCTCTCTCTCTCTCTCTCTCTCTCTCTCTCTCTCTCTCTCTCTCTCTCTCTCTCTCTCTCTCTCTCTCTCTCTCTCTCTCTCTCTCTCTCTCTCTCTCTCTCTCTCTCTCTCTCTCTCTCTCTCTCTCTCTCTCTCTCTCTCTCTCTCTCTCTCTCTCTCTCTCTCTCTCTCTCTCTCTCTCTCTCTCTCTCTCTCTCTCTCTCTCTCTCTCTCTCTCTCTCTCTCTCTCTCTCTCTCTCTCTCTCTCTCTCTCTCTCTCTCTCTCTCTCTCTCTCCCCCTCCCTCTCCCCCTCCCTCTCCCCCTCCCTCCCTCCCTCCCTCTCCCCCTCCCTCCCTCCCTCCCTCCCTCCCTCCCTCCCTCCCTCCCTCCCTCCCTCCCTCCCTCCCTCCCTCTCTCTCTCTCTCTCTCTCTCTCTCTCTCTCTCTCTCTCTCTCTCTCTCTCTCTCTCTCTCTCTCTCTCTCTCTCTCTCTCTCTCTCTCTCTCTCTCTCTCTCCCCCTCCCTCTCCCCCTCCCTCCCTCCCTCCCTCCCTCCCTCCCTCCCTCCCTCCCTCCCTCCCTCCCTCCCTCCCTCTCTCTCTCTCTCTCTCTCTCTCTCTCTCTCTCTCTCTCTCTCTCTCTCTCTCTCTCTCTCTCTCTCTCTCTCTCTCTCTCTCTCTCTCTCTCTCCCCCTCCCTCCCTCCCTCCCTCCCTCCCTCCCTCCCTCCCTCCCTCTCTCTCTCTCTCTCTCTCTCTCTCTCTCTCTCTCTCTCTCTCTCTCTCTCTCCCCCTCCCTCTCCCCCTCCCTCTCCCCCTCCCTCTCCCCCTCCCTCTCCCCCTCCCTCCCTCCCTCCCTCTCCCCCTCCCTCCCTCCCTCCCTCCCTCCCTCCCTCCCTCCCTCCCTCCCTCCCTCCCTCCCTCTCTCTCTCTCTCTCTCTCTCTCTCTCTCTCTCTCTCTCTCTCTCTCTCTCTCTCTCTCTCTCTCTCTCTCTCTCTCTCTCTCTCCCCCTCCCTCCCTCCCTCCCTCCCTCCCTCCCTCCCTCCCTCCCTCCCTCTCTCTCTCTCTCTCTCTCTCTCTCTCTCTCTCTCTCTCTCTCTCTCTCTCTCTCTCTCTCTCTCTCTCTCTCTCTCTCTCTCTCTCTCTCTCTCTCTCTCCCCCTCCCTCCCTCCCTCCCTCCCTCCCTCCCTCCCTCCCTCCCTCCCTCCCTCCCTCCCTCCCTCCCTCCCTCCCTCCCTCTCTCTCTCTCTCTCTCTCTCTCTCTCTCTCTCTCTCTCTCTCTCTCTCTCTCTCTCTCTCTCCCCCCCTCCCTCCCTCCCTCCCTCCCTCTCTCTCTCTCTCTCTCTCTCCCCCTCCCTCCCTCCCTCCCTCCCTCTCTCTCTCTCTCTCTCTCTCTCTCTCTCTCTCTCTCTCTCTCTCTCTCTCTCTCTCTCTCTCTCTCTCTCTCTCTCTCTCTCTCTCTCTCTCTCTCTCTCTCTCCCCCTCCCTCTCCCCCTCCCTCCCTCCCTCCCTCCCTCCCTCCCTCCCTCCCTCCCTCCCTCCCTCTCTCTCTCTCTCTCTCTCTCTCTCTCTCTCTCTCTCTCTCTCTCTCTCTCTCTCTCTCTCTCTCTCTCTCTCTCTCTCTCTCTCTCTCTCTCTCTCTCTCTCCCCCTCCCTCTCCCCCTCCCTCCCTCCCTCCCTCCCTCCCTCCCTCCCTCCCTCCCTCCCTCCCTCCCTCCCTCCCTCTCTCTCTCTCTCTCTCTCTCTCTCTCTCTCTCTCTCTCTCTCTCTCTCTCTCTCTCCCCCTCCCTCCCTCCCTCCCTCCCTCCCTCCCTCCCTCCCTCCCTCCCTCCCTCCCTCCCTCCCTCTCTCTCTCTCTCTCTCTCTCTCTCTCTCTCTCTCTCTCTCTCTCTCTCTCTCTCTCTCTCTCTCCCCCTCCCTCCCTCCCTCCCTCCCTCCCTCCCTCTCTCTCTCTCTCTCTCTCTCTCTCTCTCTCTCTCTCTCTCTCTCTCTCTCTCTCTCTCTCTCTCTCTCTCTCTCTCTCTCTCTCTCTCTCTCTCCCCCTCCCTCCCTCCCTCCCTCCCTCCCTCCCTCCCTCCCTCCCTCCCTCTCTCTCTCTCTCTCTCTCTCTCTCTCTCTCTCTCTCTCTCTCTCTCTCTCTCTCTCTCTCTCTCTCCCCCTCCCTCCCTCCCTCCCTCCCTCTCTCTCTCTCTCTCTCTCTCTCTCTCTCTCTCTCTCTCTCTCTCCCCCTCCCTCCCTCCCTCCCTCCCTCTCTCTCTCTCTCTCTCTCTCTCTCTCTCTCTCTCTCTCTCTCTCTCTCTCTCTCTCTCTCTCTCTCTCTCTCTCTCTCTCTCTCTCTCTCTCTCTCTCTCTCCTGCTTTCTAGGAAGCCTTACCACGAAAACAGGAAAAGCCAGCTAGCAATACACATTTAATGAACAAAAAAACATACATTACATAAAATAAGAGCAATGAAACATTAGCATACAACACTCTAATCTATTTATATACTTTCAGAGAAATCAGCTCTAAAAGTTTATAAAACTCAGCTTGAGGCTGAAACACCACTTGTCACAACAATATTGTACAATCAGCCCTGAAAATACCTAAAGCTCACCTTGTGTGGGGGAAAACCTGACTCCAATAACTAATAATTAAATAAATACTTCGATATCTATGAAGGACCCCCACTTTTTGAGAAAAAGTGGAAAACAAAATAAGACAATGGAAAAACTGATCCCAAGAACTAGTGTCCTATGGATCTTAGTGAAACTGTATTTCTTATATAAATGGAGTCAAATTAACTTACACAAAATTGGGGGGTTACATGCTAAAAGATTAATACATCCCTAGCATTATTCTGGTGCTGGTTCTTCACCAGAGTAAATAAAATATGAAAGTAAATAAGGTTTATTGTAATAGGTTAATTGGAGGTAAATGCACCTCAATATACTGCTGGATAGAATAGTACAGTATATAGATCAATGGATTATTATAATAGATCTCTTTGGGAGATCACTACTTTAACTACAGTTATTGCTACAGATAAAAAAGGGACAACTTAGCTGTAAATCTAGAGAGGTGTAATCAGTTGCCACGCTCGACCGACGACGTGTTGCATAGGGCAAATTGTTGCACATGAAGGTGGGGAAGCCTAGCACCTCGGTTGGTGTCGCCTTGTTACTGAAAGGCAATTACACTGTAGAAACCTTGTACATAATAGGTAACTACAAATGCATCCTAAATTATAAGGATAACTGTAGAAATCTTCAGTCAATATCTGTGCAATTTATATTCATGCACTGTAAATTCCTTCTGTAGAAAACAATGAAAATAATCATCTATTTACATGGTAAATTTACTAAAGAGACGTACGGGATTTTATTATTTTATATACGGCCTAACGACAACTAGCCTAAATGTTAACTGTGGCCACATGATAACAAACAGGTGAACCTAGCTGCCGAGTCGCGTGTCCGTTGATGTGGAGACTTGAGCAATTCTTCGTCCTCCAGCTGCTGCTTGAAAGGCGAAAGGTGTATCCTTGCCTTAGATGTAAGCAAAAATGATTGTTGAGTATTAACTAGATTGGCTACTGAACCATACGCTTTGCCTGAAGCATCGCAGATTACATGTAAATTTGTGGGTAAAGTTTGTTCTAAGGTATTTCGGGGTAACTGTAGAATACTAAGTTTGTTGTAATCAGGAAACAACTACTGCCATTTTTCTTGGAGAACCTCCGGCAACGTTTCATCCCACCTCAAATTCCTTTGCCAGTACTCCTGCATAAGGAGTATACCCTTAATTAGAATAGGACTGAGTAGGCCTAAAGGGTCAAATGGCTTGCTGACATGGGAGAGTAGTTTTCTCATGGTTAGAGGTGAATGATTGAAATCCACCGACTTGATATTCAATTTGTCTGTGGAAGTATTCTACTCCATACCTAAGACTTTCAATTTGTGAGGTACCTTATAATCAGGGAATTCTTCCTCGATTATTTGGTTGAGTTGCTTATTGTTAGAGGCCCACGACTGTAGGGGCATGATAGCTCCCAACAGTTCACAATTAGCCTCATGGTAGATTTCCACTAGTTTATTCTCATCACTAGTAGTTCCTAGAAAATTGTCAACGTATAAATTGTTGCTAATCTCAGTCTTGTAGGGGCTATTAGACTTTTTAAGATGTGAATCCAGAGTAGCTTGGAGTAAGAATGGTGAAGATGTCGCTCCGAACAGTACTGAGGCAAATCTATAAGTAATGATTTCGCTATTAGGATCCTGTGGATCTTTCACCCAGAGAAATTTAGTAAAATCACGATCCATCTCTTGTAAGCCTACTCTTAAAAAGGACTTACTTAGTTCGGCCGTATAGGCGAAAACACCAGAGCGACATCGTAATAAGACATCTTGTAGTCTTTGGGTTAGGCTAGGTCCAGTTTGTAGACAATCATTTAGTGACACGCTGTCTGCCTTTAATTTGGCACTACAATTAAATACAATCCTGATTGGTGCTGTAACTGAATCTTTCAGGACAGCATGATGTGGCAAATATTGGCCTGTCTTATGGTTGTCTTCTTCAACAACTTCTATAAATTTGTTAGCAAGTTTTTGCTGTATTAAAGCATGATACAGTTGCAATTTATCTGGTTGCTTCCGTAGCCTAGCTAATTGAGAATTTAATTGGGTTGAGGCCATGAAATAATTTACTGGAAGCTGTGTCAACCAGGTGGTTCAGCTTCCACGGGAGTCTCACCCAATATTGATTATCTCTTGGAAAATCACAGTATCAAGATATTGTTGATACGTCCATGTGTCATCTGGACTGTGTTGATCAGGGACTATGCCTAAGGTGTCCAAATCCCATAATTTGTGAACAGGGGGATTGGACTCATCATCCTCAGTTTCGTCTCTGTCATGTAGTGGTGACTGCTCTAAGCCTAGTCACGCCACTATTGAGTTAGTTGGTTGATTACTAGTAGATTTAAAATGCTGTTGGATCAACACCGGTCCTGTGGGTAGTTTACCCCCAGCTGACAGTAACAAGTTTACACCTCGTGCATTCAGTAATAAATCTATAATGAAAGTCAGCTCAAATAAGAATACCTACATCGTTGAGACAGTCTGTATTTATTTTATGATCTGCTAGCCTAATACCGCTGCGATTAAGAAATTTGACTGTTTGAGCAAGACCTGTAACATCAACGACTATGGCTTGAATTGGGCTGGTGCAACCTCCTAAACGTACCAAGACTTTAACAACCTGGTAGTCACGAGGCCCACTATTGGTTAGGAATCCAGAGATATTCAAATTCACTCGAGCAATAGGCTTCAGTTTCAACTGATCATCTAGCTGTTGAGAAATAAAGGTTTTCTGCAAACCTTGGTCAAAGAGACCACGAGTGGAAATTCTAGATCCCTTGGTAATTAATTTTAATTGAGCTGTTGGTAACGTTGTTGTGTTATTCGACTCTGTTGCAAGTACACTTATGTCTTGATACACCTTGTAATACTGTACAGAAGTAGAATTTGTAGTCTTCTTATGAGGATTGGTTGATCTTGATTGATCACTACCACACAAGGAATAATGGTGTCTACCCTTGTGGCACTTGTTGCACATACGTAAGGAAACAGTACAGCTATTGGGGTCATGAGGACCCGTGCACCTTGTGCATCTGTGTTATTCTTGCAAACGATGAATTCGGGTGTTATGGTCTGGATAAGTACTACACTTATAAGTAAGATGTTCATAATTGCAGAACAAACACCTTTTCAATGTAGGAGAAGTCGTGGGAGTGGTGCTCACTACAGGGTTTATAGGGTTCACTGTGTATGTACCTACATTTCCAGATTTCCATTTCGGAGATGATATATTGAAATCTGGTTTTACTACAGTAGTTGCGGTACGTTGGGGTTTATGATGAGAGTTAGTAGAGAAGTTTGAAACACTTTTCCCAACTTGGTTGGCTCTTTGTTTTTCGAATAGGGTATGTAAACCTTTTGTAATTTCATTCATGGTCAGAGAGGTTTTATTGTACATAGTACACAATTTATCTAAAGTTTCTCTTGGTAATTTGCGCCTTACAACTACTTTTGTCATCCATTCAGCAGTCTGAATTTGGACTTTAAGGCTTAAGGCCTTGAATAAAGATTCTAGCTCTAGTCTGAAAGTTTTGAGAGCATCTGTAGAATTATTAGCAGATGGTAAATCCAGCAATTTTTGCACTAAGATAATAATAGTCATTTCCTTATTATCGTAGTTGCTCCTAAGCAACTGAACAGCTAGGTCATAACCATCACTGGTCAGTGTTATGTTGGAGATTACCTTTAAGGCTTCATTTTGTAACAAGCCTTGTAAATAAGTGAACTTGGTTGTTGTAGGGATGTTAGTTTTAGAGTCTACTGCATCCATGTTGGAAATTTCCAACACTAATACAACACTGTTGTATTATTATTAATTATTACTAAAATCTACTAATTACTGTAGTAACTAAAATTAACCAACAGTAGGGTTCACATGAACTAATAATTGTATCTGTACAATAATGCTAGAATTCTTACGTAACCAAACACCAGTATTGCGTCAGATTCTACCAAAATAAACACATTTATATCCAGTGTGTTAGAGAATTGAGTTTGATTCTCTAAAAACAACAGTATTCTGTGTGATAATTATTTACCGATAACATGACTCCCAAATAATGCCAAATCGAGAGTTTCTAGTTAAAACTGTTATCTGGTAATAAATTTAACGTCACGCGTGAATGCCATGGAGAGAATTAAAATCATCTCCATTTCTCATTTACCATTGTAAGACGAGAAAATAATAATATTTAGCTCCCTACAATTAAAACCCCGTTATTATCAAAGCATTTTAGCCACAACTGCGAGAAATAATATTATTCGTGGTAAATAATTTGTATGGCGAATGCGGGACGCGGAGGGGAGAGAGAGAGAGACGCCATTAGAGAACGTGTGGCAGCGTCAGCGTGAGAGGAAGGCGCCTGAGTGCGGCGTGAAGACTTGTTGTGGATTTGAGCAACTCGCTTGAGGTCAGAATTCTAGGATACATTGTGGTGAATCGTCAGCAAGATTTAACCTGACATTCAGCCCGGAACTTGTCAATTTGTTCTACGTAATCCATCGTGAACGGCCAGATAAGCGCGTTGACATCCAAGCCAAGCTAGCCACCACGTGTTCGCCATTGTGACGCTAGAGCCTGGGACGCGAGTTTCGGCAAGCTTCAACTTATACAGTGCCCTATTAGCTAAGTACACATATAATTCCCTTTTGATGCATCATTAGAGATTGTATATAGCAGGGTAGCTTGTCGTCACGCCGAGCGACATAAATAAACCACATGTTAGTATTTCTATTACTCTCCATTCCCAATTTCTTGAATATAGACGTTTAGTAGCCTAATATGTTGCTACGTAAAATATCTTAATTTACAGCTTGTGTGTGAGGAATTCTACGAGCTGTTACTTTCCCCGTGTTATTCATCTCCCAGTGTTCTACGAAGAGTTCCGGAGATTCCGAGGATGATTCGTGACTGATGTCTTCGAAAACGTCTTCAAGCTAAGACTTTTTCGTATTTCTTTATTATTCAAATTATCTGTACTTGATTATTATTATTGAGTACTGTGCACTGGAATTAACACGTGTTTATTATAATCATTAATTTCTGATATCTATGATCTATATTCTTATTGGTGACAAATTTACTATTGATTCCCTAATTGGTTAGGGAATTTCCAATTCCCTAATTGGATTAGGTTATTACACAATGAACTGGTGTACGAACCACACTAGTTCCTAGACATATATGAAGTTCTAGCAATAACCCCCCAATGTAGGTGTTTGAGGCTTTGATTCAATTAAATTATTTATACAGCCCATTAATTATTCAAGTGATCATATTTTCTAGTATTTATCCATAGTTACTAGTTCATCTAGGAATTTCAAATGATCACATTTTATTAGTTTCCCCTCTTTACTTTAAAAGCGGGTGGTCCTTCGGAATTGATTTTTATTACTTTAATAATTAAATAAATAGAGTCAAGCCCCAAATGTCCCACATTATGGTCCTTCGAACCAGATAAACATAAATTATAAATATACATACTAATTAGTAATAACTAATCACCGTGTGAAGTAGTCTACACTAACCATTTTAATTAATTGTGTCTACCAACAACGTAACACATAGGTTAGCCTAAGACACACCAATTCATTGCTACTTATACCTTATGTATAAGGTAGCAATCGTGGGACACAGTTAATTGCCCACAACACTTAGGCCAGGGAGCCGGTCGGCCGAGCGGACAGCACGCTGGACTTGTGATCCTGTGGTCCTGGGTTCGATCCCAGGCGTGGCGAGAAACAATGGGCAGAGTTTCTTTCACCCTATGCCCCTGTTACCTAGCAGTAAAATAGGTACCTGGGTGTTAGTCAGCTGTCACGGGCTGCTTCCTGGGGGTGGAGGCCTGGTCGAGGACCGGGCCACGGGGACACTAAAAGCCCCGAAATCATCATCTCAAGAAGATACACTTCATACTGAAGTAAGAATCTTTAGGTCACCAGGAGCAACAGCTCATAACTTGTATATTAATTAATCACTAACACCAATTACGTGTTAACTATTTGGGCTATACAAATATTTCAATATACGGCTGTCAGCAGACTGTCCATTATAGCCTGAATTCATTCCATAATTACTGATTCACTCAAGTCAGTGGATCATTAACATTTTAGGATCCAGTATACTAATATAAATTGCTGACCCCATACTAATTAATCATTACTAACCCTGATAACATTTTATTCCACAATTAGGAGTACATTCAGGAGTTAGATATTATTTACGGCAGTAGAATACTTGCCAAACACAATTAATTCTCTTGTGTTCATTTAATTTCTTATACACATAATTCTACCAGTGTATATATTATATTAACTATAAAATACAAAAAAAAACAAAAATACAGCACAATTATTTGCACATTACTGCACCACAATATAATCTTTACCAACCTTTATTAGGTAGCAATTTAGGCTGTGATTGAGCTGAATTTGGCACAAACATAGACTAAATAAATTTTTAGTTTCTTAAGTAGAAATTCTCACGACTAGGCTTGAGCTAGTTAGTGGCATATATATTATTCATTTTTGTGCTGACCCTATCAAGGGTGGGATTAACCATTTATTGTGTAATTATATTTTATTGCATATTTCTATGTACATCTTTGAGTGTTACTGTAAGTTCACTACCCATCCGAGGCTGATTTTGAAGAGCTAAGCTGAGGAACACCTGTAGTGAGACTAAGGTACCACTCAAATCTTAGTTGCTTATTATTAGGTAGGTAGCTGACCTCTAAATGAGGTAAATTGCAACCAGCCTCAAGAAAATATCAGGCTGTCAATAATTATAGCTGCTCTATATAAAGGAGCAAGTACCATAGCTGTCCAAGTAGCTATATAAGCCCTATAAGGCTCAAATTTATATCCAGAATGGATACTCCTGCAATATTAAGGAGAATCGGTATTACCCTGAGATGTCTTCAAAAGCACCTGTCAAGACGACTTGACGAATGTGACAACGGTTTAGAAAACAACCCAATTGACTTCTTTGAGTTCAACCTCTCCACAGAGGCAGCTAACGAAAAATATGTCCAGGTGAAGGAGATAATCGAGGCTTATAGGAACAAACTCCTTAGCAGTAATACGGACCCAGACGAATTATGTCTGATAGAATCTGATCTTGATAAATATGAATATATCATTCAAGACAAGTTAGACCACTATAAAAGAGTGCTTTCGAAACAAAATGATCCTGAGTGGATAGAACATTTTTGTAGAAGACCTACAACCGAGCAAGCGCCCAGCTCAGATGAAATACATGAGCTACCTCAAGAAGATGAGAATCCTCTAATCAATACTGATCACTATACAGGATCAACAACTGAAGTTCAACCTTCATTTTCTAACATCTCATCTAATACAACTTCACGTAATGATTTGTTTACAGAGTCTGATCAATCTTCAGACAGCTCTTCTCAATGTTCCCTGGATTCTATAAATTCAATGCAGGAGGCTACTGAATTTACTAGCTCCTCACAAGAACCCAGAGAAACAAGTGAAGCTGCAGATGAAACCCTTAGTGAAACTGCAATAATCAGTGAATCTGAACCAGAAGATGATAAAGCTAATGCTGCAGCAGCAACCGAAGCTGTAATTAAAGCTGAGGCTAAGCAAGAAGCCTTAAGCAACACAAGTAATGGTCACAATTGCTCACACCAGCCTTCTAAAGTAAGTGCTAACAATGAGAAGACTATTATAAACCTTGTACACCAATTATTAGATTTATCTTCACCAGAACAATCAGTTGACTCTTTACAAGCCTTTAGTTTTCAGCTTGAGTCACTGTTAAATTCCTTCAGTAAAGAGGTGGATCATCCAACTGCTGAGTGGATGACAAAAATTGTCTGGTGACACAATCAATAAATTATATGTATACCAGAATGGTAATACCCTGTCAATGCAGGATATGTTTGCAGGTTTGCGCAATATAAGTAATCATACAGCAAACCAGGCACTTAATGCTTCATCTGAATGCACCAAAACTGTACCCACATCAGTTTCCTTACCTGAAACTCCTAAAGTGACACTGTCACTAGGTAATAAGGGTACTAATAATCAATGTAATAACAATGAGTCAAACACTGATTCATCAGTAAGGCCTAAGAGCCCTACAGGTGTTCCTAAGAGACCTAATAGTCCAAAGAGCACTCCCAAGAGCCCAGTAAAGGCTCCCCAGAGTACACCAAGTACTCACAAGAGAATAAATAACAAGCAAATGCAAGCAGCAAAACCATCACAACCTACAAGTACTGTTTTACCTAAACCGGTAACCCCTAAACGAGCTGTAGGATGGGGAATGTGCTTGTTTTGCAATCAAAAACATTCTCTGTACAAATGTACCAATTACCCTAATAGAGACAAAAGATTCAGACGACTCAAACAGTTACAAAAATGTACTAGGTGTCTCAAATCACATAATGGTAATAGCTGTGACACCCCACTGAACACCTGCAATAGGTGTAGAAAGGGCAAGCATCATGCTGCACTGTGCAAATTAGTTAGGACAAATTATGTCAATCCTAGAATAGGACGTAGAGAATCTGCACCAGTCCAGTGCTGCAAGGTGCGAGATGTGTACAGCGTAATTTCACAAGCATCTCAAGTGGATGCTGCTTTGCCTGCGGCCCAACTTCAAGTAAAGAACAGAGGAGCCAAGATGACTTCATGGACTGTTTGATCAAGGTTCGTGGACTGTTTGATCAAGGTTCCAGAGAACTTTCATAACTCAGAAAGCAGCAGCGGCACTTAATTTACAACCAATCAGACAGGTAAAATTAAACTTGTCAGGGTTCATGATAAATCTAGGAACCCATGAATACTCAGTAGTTCAACCGCTTGTACGACTAGGTAGTCATGCCAAGACTGTCCAAGCCATTGTTGTAGATCAAATACCTTTAGACTTACATATTAAGGGTCTGGGGTACACAGCCCACTTCCTGCAGGAACGTGGAATTAATTTGGCTGACAACAAGTTAACGTCTGACCACCTTAACAATGTAGATGTACTAGTGGGAGCAGACTACTATTACCAGTTCATAACTGGACATCTTAAACGATTGGGAATGAATATGCTCCAATCTGCAGGTGGCTACTTATTTACTGGTAAATTTCTGAATGTGAACAAGCCTAAGCCTGCCAACAATAACAAATTAGTCAGCAGTAAATCAATTCTCCAGCAGCAAGCTAAAAGGAGTAACACAGCTGAGTAATAAACTCAGATTGAATGCAGTGCAATTAGTATTCGCCGAGATGTTTCATAGCTCTCAGTGGAAAACCAGTGGTCCGTACTCAAACAAGTACAAGTCACAGCGACCAAGCCATTGAATCCACTGCAGACCTAGAATTATTCTCGACAAGTAGTAATTGACCACACTCAGTCTTCCTAGGTAAATTATAATGTTAGGCTAGAGAATCTAGTACTCCCTAGGTAATTAATAATGTTAGGCTAGAGAATCTAGCACTCAATGCCACTGGCATTTCCTGAATTTAGTAATACTATGAAGTCATCAAGCAACTTCTGTAATTATAAATTCACTAGGACCACTGGTCCACAATACTTGCGCTTGAGGTTTGCCAAGAAAACCTTCTTAATACAATGTTTTCTGCACTAAGAGTTAGTGATAAATACTTGCATCAATTTTGTTTGAGTTGTTTTTCTTTCGTTTCTGCTTAATTAGTGTAGGAGCGCAGCACGAACAAACTTGCAAACTTACCAATACGTAAGCGAATCTACAGGTAACTAATAACCCGTGAAACGTTTAGGTTGGGAAAATGATACAAACGATCTTGAATAGGATTAATCGTAGCAGTAATTTAATTTCCAGCAATCTTAGGTTTCCCTTTGTTTAATGCATTATCGTTAAACATCAGCATTGTTAATTAACATGCTTTATGAGTTTAATATAGCTCACCTTAGAATTAACGTAACAATTGAGTGCTTACTGTTCCCCATGCGAATACGAGCTCAATATTGCTCGCCATGACAATTGAACGCTTTGATGTTCCCCATGCCACGAGCACTGCTCGCCATGATAATTGAATGATGCAATACTCTACCTCGTTAATTCGAGCTCACTGTAGCTCACCCTGTTAACACTGTTAACGAGTTTAATATAACTCACCCTGTGACATGTTTAATGAGCTCAATATAGCTACCCATGTTAACGAGCTCACTGTAGCTCACCCTGTCAACACTGTTGACGAGTTCAATAGAACTGACCCTGTTAACATGCTTAATGAGCTCAATATAGCTCCCCATGTTAACGAGCTCACCCTGTCAACACTGTTGACGAGTTCAATAGGCAGCTAAGTACCCAGTGACCTAAATGTGACCGAAATATTCGACAAAACCTAACCTACTAGCTCATCTCGACCTCATTAGTGTTGCTCCCTGGAGAAAGCTAACCTGACGTTTGCTGCTGCCATATCAACGAGTCTACCCCATCTGCTGCATACATCTCTGCTGCTACCATGCCAAACAATTCTAAGCTCGGCAAGGCCGTAAAGAATGATAGCACACCTATCAGGATGAACCCAACCAGCCAAGCTAGCAACAGGAATAATGCAGCTGTCTCCCCCTTAGGGGCTACGGGGGAGTACCGACCCTCCCTGCGTCAACAATAACAAACCTTCCCAGCTGATTGAAGCGTCGTCACTGACTCGAGCCTTACAACAGTTATGTAACCATATGGAGCAACTTAAACGAGCTGCCTCCCCATGTACTGACTTTAAGCGTCTCGCTGATAATCCATGGCTCAGATTATTGACTCAAATACATGACGACCAAAAGTCTATAATCCGAGAGCAGTCGGACCTGATAATGAAGCTTCAGAGTGATGCTTTGGCCATGCACAAGATTAACCAAGATCTGTCTGCCAGAGTCGGCCACCTCGAACAAGAATTAAGCTCTCTTCAGATCTCGGTTACTAACTTTAAACCAGCAGAAACCTCTAAGAAGCAAGAAGAGATGCTACAAAAGTTAGAGAACCATTTTAACTCCCTACAACAGCAACACACTGCAACCCAAGACGAATCAGACCAGCTTAAGCTCCTTGATTCTGTCATCATCTCATCACAGGATTTTCCCCATGAAACTGACAGAGAAGACTGTACTGCCATCGTGATCCAGGAATTGCGTACTAAGTTGAATTATTCAATTGAAGCAAGAGACATTAAGTCAGCTTATAGAGTGGGTGCCAAATCATCTGGTACAAACAACAGAAAGATAAGGGTGAAATTAGATAGCTGCTCCCGCAAGTCAGACCTTATCACTACTGCAGTCGCTATGAAATCCAAGGTTTATGTGAACGAATGTCTTACCAGATTCAGACAAAATCTCTTATTTAAACTACGTGGAATTCGCAATAGATCCACTGCTATTAAACATTGTTTTGTGCGCGATGGTAAAATAATAGCTAGGAAGACTGACTCTGGAAAAACTTATGTCATAACCACTGAAGCACACCTCACTTCTTTCCTGGATGACTGTGGGATATCAGCTGAATAACCAGAACATAATTTGTTGTCTCACATACTACCAAAGTGTACTTAAGCTCTGCCTTTCCTTTCCAAAGGTGTTTATTTTTATTTTTATTTTTTTATTTTTTTTTTGTTTGTCATCTTTGCCTGTTTTATACTCTTAATTATTTGTTCTTAGTTAATCCCCTTGTCACTAAACCTAGGGCTTTTTATTACCCTGTTAATTAACCATTACTAAGCTAATTATCTTCAAGATCATTTTTTTTTTTTTATGATTATCATTTTTCTTATTATTTTTTATTTTACATTTATATTGTCAGTCTCTACTGATTTTTTGTTTTTTTTTTATTTTATGTAACTTCTGTGTCCTCCCTGGCTAACTATTGTATCTTTATTTTACTTCTAAATTGTTACTATTTTATTGTATTTGCTTTTATTCTTGTGTTTTGCTTTATCGTGTATCTTGTATCGTGATCCCTCTGCATCCTATGCACACTGATATTGATCCTGATCAAAATCTTCTGTCTCATATCTACACCAGCCAGCACATTGATCATCATTATTGCAAGTATTTCACAGCACACCAGGCTAAACACAAACTTCAAAATAGCACCTGTCTATCAGTTTATAACCAAAATGTTAGATCACTTGGTAAACATTTTGACGATTTAAATGCATTACTCACAGCAATAGGTACTAACCTATCGTTCATTATTTTAACAGAAACTTGGCTAAATAAAGACTATACCCAACTCTACAACTTAGCTGGTTATAAAGCCATTCATAACTGTAGGCCTAATAAAAAAGGTGGTGGCACAGCTATATATTACCGAGATACATTTATCTGCAACAGTGTTATTAGTGACAGAGATGACTACTGTGAATATACTTTTGCTCAGTTTTCAATTAAATCCCTTAAATCTTCTTTGACTATTGGAGCCATCTATAGATTTCCCAATACTAACATAGCTTCTTTCTCAGACAACCTAAGGAATCTTATTATAAACAACAATCTCAACAAAAACCACTTCATTCTGGGAGGAGATTTTAATATTGATCTGGGTCAACAAAATTGCTCTCAAGTTAACTATTTCCTTAACAGCATGAACTCCTGTATGCTAATCCCCACAATCACCAAACCTACCCGAGTCACTCAAACATCAGCCACTACCTTGGACCACATATGGACAAACATAACAGCTCCCCTTGTATCTGGTATAATCTACGACAGAACAACTGACCACTATCCTACCTTTCTCATAGCGAACATGGACATAACACCACCAAAAAGCAAGAAACTTTCATTTAGGCTACACAGTGAATCAGCTTTAGACAATCTTACAGAGGCACTTTACAATATTAACTGGGATTCTGAATTCAATAATACCCATGATATAAATTCATTAGCTAACCTCTTCATCTCCAAAACTCTAAGCCTCTACAACATTCATTGTCCCCTTCTTACCAAGCAAGTAACTGACAAAAGATTAAACAATCCATGGCTCACAAGTGGCATTCTCAACTCAATCAACAAGAAACATGAATATGAAAAGAAAGTTAGGATTGGCCTAGTTTCAAAGGAAGTAGCTAAAAGGTACTCATCAATGCTTACCAGTATCATAAGAAAGGCAAAACTTGCATATTATGTGAATAGATTCAATGAAGCAAAAGGCAACATGAAAGCACTTGGAAAACTATCTCTAGTATCCTAGGAACTAAACAACACTCACATAACCAAATAAAACTCTACAAGGATGGGGGTATACCGTCAACTGACTTAGAAATGGCAAATGAATTTAACAGTTTCTTTTCATCGGTTGGTGCTAATCTTGCCAGTAAAATCCCACAGACTCAGACACATATTAACACATATCTCTCAGGCAGCTATCCAAACTCTCTTCTCCTTTCACCAATCAGCCCGGCAGATGTTGTGTCCATCATACATTCTCTAAAAACCAAGGCAGGGAACACCAGTGAAATTCCGTCCATTGTGTACAAGAGAGCCTCCCATGCCCTTGCCCCACCCATAGCACTACTGTTCAACAAATCTATAGAGTATCACACCTTCCCTGATATCCTCAAAAAAAGCAAGAGTAACGCCAGTCCATAAAGGAGGCAATCCGGCGGACATAAACAATATAGACCAATATCAAATCTACCCATTCTATCAAAAGTATTTGAAAAAATTATTTACAAACAGCTCTATTCCTACCTCGTAAAATTCGACATACTCAGCCCCTGCCAGTTTGGCTTCCGGTCCCAAAAGAGCACCAATGATGCAATCATTAGTCTCCTTGACATTATCTACTCAGCCCTTGACAAAAATGAGTTTCCGATTGGGCTCTTCATTGACCTAAGAAAAGCCTTGATACTGTTAATCACAACTACCTCTTACTTAAACTCCAGCATTATGGAATCCGAGGCCTTGCCCTTGACTACATCCGATCCTATCTTAGTGACAGACACCAATATGTAACCATCAATGATACAACTTCTTCCACTCTACCAATTACCGTTGGAGTGCCACAGGGCAGCATCTTAGGACCTCTTCTATTTCTTATATATATAAACGATCTGCCTAATGTCTCTAATATTCTCAAACCTATATTGTTTGCTGACGATACTACCCTTATCTACTCAAACCTCAACCCACATACACTAATTAATGTTGTGAATAATGAATTAAAAAAAGTCCACTTATGGATGTCACGAACAAACTAACATTAAACATCGATAAGACTTACTACATCTTATTTGGAAGCAAATCATCAAATGCAATTCAGCTACAGATAGACAACATCAACATCAGTAATAAAAATGATGGCAAGTTTCTTGGCCTATTCCTAGACAAGAGACTCAACTTCAGCACCCGCATTCAACACATAACTAAGAAAGTCTCTAAGACAGTTGGTATACTCTCCAAAATCAGATATTATGTTCCTAACTCTGCTCTCCTCTCACTATATTATGCACTAATCTACCCCTATCTTAATTATGGTATCTGTGCATGGGGGTCTACCACTACAAACCACCTTAAGCCCATCATCACACAGCAAAAATCTGCTATCAGAATAATAACTAACTCTGCTTTCAGACAACACTCAGCTCCCTTGTTTAAATCCCTAAACTTGCTAAATATTAACTCCCTCCACACATTCTCTTGTGTCAACTACATTTACAAAACCCTGTTCTTAAATGCAAACCATGCTCTGAAACTCTCCCTGGACAGATGTAATAGGACCCATTATCACCACACCAGAAATAAATATCTCTTTGATATCCCCAGGGTCAAACTTAATCTGTGTAAACACTCTATGCAAATTAAGGGACCTAGTCTATGGAACTCACTCCCTAGTGAATTGAAAAACTGTAAAACTTTTGCCTTATTTAAAAGCAAAACCAAAAAGTACCTAACTTCATCTATTTAGTTTCCTACACTGAGCTTTAAATTTGCTCTGTACCTAGTGTTACCCAATCTCCTAATTTTATGTAATATCAAACAACCTTATCATTGTGTTCATTGTTGTCTTCTTTTATGTGCTAGCCATATGCTGTATTGTGACTACCAATTTTTGTCAACTACCATTCAAGCTGTCATTGCAATCAATCTTATATTGTTTCTGCTGTATTGTGCCTACCAATTTGTTGTCAACTACCATTTTAAGCTGTCATTGCAATCAATCATAGCTACCTATGTGCTTTAATTTACTGTACCTATAATTTTCTCTCATCTTTTTTTTTTTCATTCCATGTAATCTGTTATCATTTTTTTGTCTATAAATTTTGCAAGTATTTACCTCCTTAAAATTTTCTTAGATTAAGGACCTGCCCGAAACGCTGCGCGTGCTAGTGGCTTTACAAGACTGTAATTACCATATTTGTATCCTCACATTCCTTATGTACATTCTTGTATATGCATAAATAAATAACAATAGAACTCACCCTGTTAACATGCTTAATGAGCTTAATATAGCTCCCCATGTTAACGAGCTCAATACAGCTCACCCTGTTAACTCTGTTAACGAGCTCAATATAGCTCACCATGTTCACGAGTTCAATATAGCTCGCCCTGTTAACGAGCTCAATATAGCTCACTTTGTTAACTGTTAATGAGCTCAATACAGCTCACAATGTTAATTCGAGTACATTTTTGCTCACAATTAGCTTAGTCCCTTACTTAGGTAGGTTAGAAATTTAAACCATTTATTTAGGTAGGTTTAGGGACTTTAGTTAGTGTCAACTGAGTACTAGCCTAATCTGTACTCACCATTAATTACAGTTGACTATACTTATAGAGACTGATTTAATAAACTCAATTCATGTAAAGGTGATTTCGTATTAACAAGTTTACAGTGTCAAGCTTATGAGCTGCCATTCAATTAGCTCATAAGTCAGAAAGACTAGGCTGCTAATCTCACTGTCGACTCAGAATCTTCCTTGATTTAATGAACAAACCTTTCAGTTCTCTAATTTTCCACTATCTTAGCTAGTTAGCAAATTAGTTGTACCATCAGTCAGAATGACTACTACATGGCAGTGCACATTAAATTCAATTTCCTCATTGATTTCGGGGTGATCGTGATGCGGCGTGATGTTATTGTCTAGTAACTCAATAGTACAAGTCACAGCGACCCTAGACAGTGACCTTACTGTAGTGTCATAGTCTCCTTGATCTTAAATGACCCAATAATACTTTACTGTATAATAATGTAGAATACAACTTATACAATAATGTTATCAGTTCTTAGGAACTTTTTCTGAGTTTACCTACGATTCAGCTACTACGTAATACACCATTACATGTCACTGCGACCCTAGGTGTTGAGTTTATTGTAAGCTTTAGAGAGTTCCTGATTACCAATAACTTAATCATTTAATATTTCAATATTTAATACATGTTTCCACTAGAGCAGTTGTTCAACAATGCAAGCGGAGACGGCAAGCCTATTACAGCTCTGACCAAGAGCAAATCCCTTCCCATCCAATTTAATTAATCATGATGATGCTCTGGTGTGATGTCAAGTAACAAATCATTACAAGTCACTATGACCCAGGACATTCTCATCACAGTAGATTCTCAGTTATTTAAATTGTGTGATTTAAATTCTTAATTGTTGTACAGGCTATAAAAACATTATTTGTCTAGAGTATCTGAGAGTTTACTAGACTTTAAGACTTAGTAATATAAACATTACATGTCATAGCGAAACCAGTCACAGAGTTTATTGTAAGCTTTCTTAATTATTAGCTTTAGGTAATTCATAATAACATGTTCCATTTAACATGAAATCTGCAAGACTTAAGTTTCTTGTATGTCCTTGACAAATACGGGACATCCTTTATGTGTGTACTAACATACTAATATTAATACCAACTTCGGGATGGGTATGTCAGTCCTCAACATTACACTGCGACCCGATAAATCTCCCCCCGGAGTTATGTTGGAAATTTCCAACACTAATACAACACTGTTGTATTATTATTAATTATTACTAAAATCTACTAATTACTGTAGTAACTAAAATTAACCAACAGCAGGGTTCACATGAACTAATAATTGTATCTGTACAATAATGCTAGAATTCTTACGTAACCAAACACCAGTATTGCGTCAGATTCTACCAAAATAAACACATTTATATCCAGTGTGTTAGAGAATTGAGTTTGATTCTCAAAAAACAACAGTATTCTATGTGATAATTATTTACCGATAACATGACTCCCAAATAATGCCAAATCGAGAGTTTCTAGTTAAAACTGTTATCTGGTAATAAATTTAACGTCACGCGTGAATGCCATGGAGAGAATTAAAATCATCTCCATTTCTCGTTTACCATCGTAAGACGAGAAAATAATAATATTTAGCTCCCTAGAATTATAACCCCATTATTATCAAAGCATTTTAGCCACAACTGCGAGAAATAATATTATTCGTGGTAAATAATTTGTATGGCGAATGCGGGACACGGAGGGGAGAGAGAGAACGCCATTAGAGAACGTGTGGCAGCGTCAGCGTGAGAGGAAGGCGCCTGAGTGCGGCGTTAAGACTTGTTGTGGATTTGAGCAACTCGTTTGAGGTCAGAATTCTAGGATACATTGTGGTGAATCGTCAGCAAGATTTAACCTGACATTCAGCCCGGAACTTGTCAATTTGTTCTACGTAATCCATCGTGACCGGCCAGATAAGCGTGTCGACATCCAAGCCAAGCTAGCCACCACGTGTTCGCCATTGTGACGCGTGTTTCGGCAAGCTTCAACTTATACAGTGCCCTATTAGCTAAGTACACATATAATTCCCTTTTGATGCATCATTAGAGATTGTATATAGCAGGGTAGCTTGTCGTCACGCCGAGCGACATAAATAAACCACATGTTAGTATTTCTATTACTCTCCATTCCCAATTTCTTGAATATAGACGTTTAGTAGCCTAATATGTTGCTACGTAAAATATCTTAATTTACAGCTTGTGTGTGAGGAATTCCACGAGCTGTTACTTTACCCGTGTTATTCATCTCCCAGTGTTCTACGAAGAGTTCCGGAGATTCCGAGGATGATTCGTGACTGATGTCTTCGAAAACGTCTTCAAGCTAAGACTTTTTCGTATTTCTTTATTATTCAAATTATCTGTACTTGATTATCATTATTGAGTACTGCGCACTGGAATTAACACGTGTTTATTATAATCATTAATTTCTGATATCTATGATCTATATTCTTATTGGTGACAAATTTACTATTGATTCCTTAATTGGTCATTGGATTAGGTTATTACACAATGAACTGGTGTACGAACCACGCTAGTTCCTAGGCATATATGAAGTTCTAGCAATAACCCCCCAATGTAGGTGTTTGAGGCTTTGATTCAATTAAATTATTTATATAGCCCATTAATTATTGAAGTGATTATATTTTCTAGTATTTATCCATAGTTACTGGTTCCTCTAGGAATTTCAAATGATCACATTTTATTAGTTTCCCTCTTTACTATAGAAGCGGGTGGTCCTTCGGAATTGATTTTTATTACTTTAATAATTAAATAAATAGAGTCAAGCCCCAAATGTCCCACAATCCACGAATTTACACCAGAAATCATCCCAACTCTCAATCTCGTTACCAGAGAATGTGGGTATATTGATCTGAGGTAATTTGACATCAGGATCTGGTCGTGCAGTAGAGGCTGTTGTTAATTTGTTTTTAGCAATTTGCTTTTTAAAGGGTTGAAGTTTAACCTGTACATCATCTTCGTACTGGCTAAATCATTTACAATGTCCTCAAGTTCAGTTTCACCTATTGAGGTTTGGTAAAGTTCTGTCAAGTACAGATTCATATGTTGTTTAATATGCTCGAATTTACCTTCAGCAACTTGAAGTAAGTCCTCTAATTCAATGTATTCAACAGGTGACTGTTGTGACAGACTTTGACACTTGGTAATCTTTCGGGTCAAGTGACCATTCAGACCGATAAGGGTCCTTTTCATTTTGTCAGCCGCTTCCATCTTGCTGGGTAAGGGCTGGCCTGATAGTAAGTATTTGTTACTGATGTAACTGGGATATTGGCTCATTCAATGGAGTTCAGTATCAATATACCAGCCTAATGTATTTTAATAAACTATACTACCTCGTTTAGAGGTTAATTTACTTACCTAACAATGGATAGCTAATATTCTGAGTAGTACTCGAATGCCAATATTGGAATTTCGTCCGGTTAGCTCATCAATTATCACCATTCGATCCATCAGTGAACATTCGGCAGTACTCAAAAATATAATACACGAATAATATGTTAAAAGCACAAAAAGGGTTGTGGCGATCCAACCCCAAATCAGGGTCAGCACAATCTAAATAATATGTATGTACACCAGTACTCTCTAGTACAGTACTCGCTAAATATTTCCTACCTAGGAATGACTAAATGGTTTAGGCAGCATTTGTACAAACATTAGTACAATAACAGTCTAAATACCCTACCTCATCAAAGGTTGGCATATATGCAATGGTGCAGTAATATAGATATAAGGTGCTATGTTTTTGGGATTTTTTGTTTCGATATATATGTTTGTGTTTAGAAATACAAGTAAAATTATAAATATGTAACACTAAGGCTACTTTATACATAAAGTATTAATAGAAATGTTGATAATAATTAATGAGTTTTAGGCTGAAATATGGGCAGTCTGCCGTCAGCCGTAAATAATGAAATATTCTGGTAAATAGCTTAATAATTAACACACTAGTTGGTGTTAGTAAATAAGCAATTATATGGTGTGTACGATAGCTTAATTCTCAGCTATCTAGGTTCGAAGGACCAAAATTTTCCGAGAACCTGTATATTTAGCATTGATCTATCCAGTTCGTTAAGGACCAAAATTTTGTTGGGGGAAAACCTGACTCCAATAACTAATAATTAAATAAATACTTCGATATCTATGAAGGACCACCACTTTTTGAGAAAAAGTGGAAAACAAAATAAGACAATGGAAAAACTGATCCCAAGAACTAGTGTCCTATGGATCTTAGTGAAACTGTATTTCTTATATAAATGGAGTCAAATTAACTTACACAAAATTGGGGGGTTACATGCTAAAAGATTAATACATCCCTAGCATTATTCTGGTGCTGGTTCTTCACCAGAGTAAATAAAATATGAAAGTAAATAAGGTTTATTGTAATAGGTTAATTGAAGGTAAATGCACCTCAATATACTGCTGGATAGAATAGTACAGTATATAGATCAATGGATTATTATAATAGATCTCTTTGGGAGATCACTACTTTAACTACAGAGTTATTGCTACAGATAAAAAAGGGACAACTTAGCTGTAAATCTAGAGAGGTGTAATCAGTTGCCACGCTCGACCGACGACGTGTTGCATAGGGCAAATTGTTGCACATGAAGGTGGGGAAGCCTAGCACCTCGGTTGGCATCGCCTTGTTACTGAAAGGCAATTACATTGTAGAAATCTTCTACATAATAGGTAACTACAAATGCATCCTAAATTATAAGGATAACTGTAGAAATGTTCAGCCAATATCTGTGCAATTTATATTCAAGCACTGTAAATTCCTTCTGTAGAAAACAATGAAAATAATCATCTATTTACATGGTAAATTTACTAAAGAGACGTACGGGATTTTGTTATTTTATATACGGCCTAACGACAACTAGCCTAAATGTTAACTGTGGCCACATGATAACAAACAGGTGAACCTAGCTGCCGAGTCGCGTGTCCGTTGATGTGGAGACTTGAGCAATTCTTCGTCCTCCAGCTGCTGCTTGAAGGGCGTTGACTTTGGAATTGCAGATATGCTAGTCTTGGACACGGTTATATCATGCCAGATAACGTGACACCGCTCTACTGGTCGTGGGAGCGAAATAAGTAGGATCACAACGTAGCTCTGCTACACCTGTCAATGGCGTCCGAGTCGTGCTCTATCCTTCTGTGTCTGGTGACGCTCTCCTGTCTTCTTCTTCTTCCTCATTGCGCATGCGCGCCTCTCGATAGACATCTTGAGCGTAAATGGATATGTATATATTGCAATTGACTAAGGAAGGAAGAGGTAGTGACGAGTATTAATATCACATTAAATTCTTCTGTGATAAAATAGAATTTTGCGTAACTTAAATTGACTTATTAAAGTTGTGCAGCTTATCGAGGAAATTAAGGTAAAATCATTTACATTAAAGTAATTTCCTATAGAATGTTTAATATCAACTAAATAAAGGAGTTCCAGTGAGTAGTAGTATACTACGAAATTAAACTTATTAGTAAGTAACTAATTTTAGTAAAGGAAATGATAAACTGGACTCTTGTTATAAATCCAACTAAATGTGGAGAGAATTCATGTTTCTGCCTGTCGTTCCTCACGTCGTCACTCTGACTAGGAAGAATCTGGCAATATGTTTAAATAAACCATGATAATGATTAAATCTACAAGTTAGTAATTTTAGTAACTACTTGTGGTTAATACAAAGGTTGCATACAATACAAAGATGCTTAAAACTGTTGTTTATTTCCAGCACCTTGTGGCTGAGACGCCAGAAACATCCACATAAATATTCCCCAGCACAAGAAGAACTTAATCTCTTGCCTTACACGCCAATAAGCATTCAAGCACTCCCCTTATACAATTCTGGGTATCCTCCATAAACCTCTGTTCTGCTCCTAGAGACTCACTACCATGTATATCTCTAAGTTCTCCAAAATAGTCAACAAGCTCCAAAACTGCTACACAATAAAGATCTCATCAAACATCAGTGATGCTTCACCACTGATCCCACACAGACATGTGCAACTCCTCCTCACTGCTCCTTTACACTGGTTGAGGTCAACTCCTCACTATGAGGTTCTGCTCTCCCACAGAGTTCAGCATACACTTCTCCAGCCTCGAAGTTTCCTCCATTAACTTCTTCCCTGGCCTCGAAGTTCTTCCACCAACTCTTCCCCAAACAAACCTGCAATTCCATTACCATGCCAATAAAAATGTTTCCCTACTAAAACATCATTAAATGTATTCACAAGAAATAAAAGTCCTCCATTCAACATCCACCCTTGACATGTTGAGACACGTTTCTGGCTGTCGCTGCCATCTGGGGGCGTTCCCAACCCCCCTCAGTCATCCATTGACCATCGTCGAGGGAGGACATATCACTCCTCCATCCAAGATGTTCTCGTATCTCTACCCTCTTATTTCTGCTTACTGCCTTAATAAAATATATACTATATACATAAACACTGGCCATGATCGCTTGGCACACGATCAGACACAGGCAACCACTGCAACATCTGTTATATTAGCTTACTGCAGAATTCATCTATCGAGGGCGCTCAGGTCCTGGTTCTCACAATGGCGCCCACAAAATCGTTATAGGACTGCCTCACAAAGCTTCTTCTAGTCCTGACTTGAACACTTTAAGTCGTCCACAGGCTTCACACATAAACGCCTGCTTGATTACCTCCTCTTGAAGGGGCACACAACTAACTAGGGGTTCTCCTCCTCAGCCAGGAGCTCAAACTCAGTACAACCCTCTCTCACGACCTCTGTATCTCAAGTGAAGGTCGAGACGTCCTCGCGAGCCTCGTATTATGTCAGCATAATATATCAACATCTCCCTTCATGTCAATTACCTACATGTTCATCCTCTACAAATGCTTTTTAACTATTCACTGACAATTGTCAAGTATTTAATATATATTCACATATCTATACTTCCGCTGACCTCTCAATAAGGTCCAGATTGGCGAATAACTCTTATAGTGGGTTGACTTCAGGCTACCTGTGGTCATAACAGTGGGTGCTGATGTTGAGTCTCTTGCCTAAAAATAGGCCAAGGAGATCTCCATCATTTTTATTTACGATATTTACATCGTCTATCTGAAGCTGAATTGCATTTGTTGATTTGATTCCAGTTAAGACATAGTGGATGTTTTTTTATGTTTACTGTGAGTTTGTTGGTTGACATCCATAAGTGGACGTTTTCCTAATTCATTATTTACAAAAAAAAATTATTGTGTGTGTGTGGGCTGGGGTGAGAGTAGTTGAGGGTTGTATCGTCAGCAAATAATATAGGTTTAAGAATGTAAAGCATTAAGCAGATCAATGATATATAAAAAAATAGTAGTAGTCCTAGGATGCTGCACTGTGGCACTCCTACAGTTAATGGTAGAGTGGGAGAGGCTATACAATTGATGGCTAGGCCTCGGATTCCATAATGGTGGTTAACAGTATCAAAGGCTTTTCTCAGGCCAATGAAGAGTCCAATCAGAAACTCATTTTCAAAGGACTGAGTAGATTATTTCAAAGAGAATAATAATTGCATCGTTTGTACTCTTTTGTGAGCGGAAGCTAAACTAACAGGGACTTAGTATGTTGAACTTTACGATTTCTTATATAAAGCATGTAAATTATTTAAAGAATGGTAACTTAAGAGATAATAATAATAATAATAATAATAATAATAATATAATATAATAATAATAATATTTATTGAGGTAAAAGCACACACACATTCAAAATGAGTTACAGAATGTTTGATTTCTAGATAAAGCTAGTACATACTAAACCTAAAGTACAGCCTAAAGTTATTATTATGCAAACGTTTCGGGCAAGAAGATAATAACACTAATAGCAATTTTTTTGTGCTGCAGTGGCGACTGTCTACAATATAATCGATTTGGCCCAGGTTTGTATCCTGGTTGGGAGTATTGACTGGGCACCAAGCTTTAACAGTGCTCCTCTCATCACCGAGCTGTAATTGGGTACCTGGTTATTAAATGAATAGCGAGTCGTGTTCCAGAGAAGCTAGTAGGTAAGACCTACCATAAGGTATGAAATGGAAAAGCTCTCAGCCTGCTAACAGGAGTCAACAGTCGTCTGTTCTTGTATCAACCTTAGTGTGTAAAAGTAAAAAATATATACGATAATAGGCCATAATTCTTCAGAAATCAACAGCAAACAATTAATAAAAGTAAACTGGACTTGATAAGTAGTATACTTTGTGTTCACTAGATAAAATATCACTTAGTCACTTAGATATCCATAGAGACCGACAATGCATTTTGACTGAAACCCTTTGTGTAATAGTGTCTTTATTAGTATGTGTAACTCCTGTACCTAAAATTGTACGTTACTCCTATGTTGTTTAAACACACATATATTTTTTGCAAAAATATATAAATAATATAATTATTATTATACTAAATCTATGGAAATACTTTGGGGAAATGAAAAGTCCCAGTCAATGAAACTCACTCTAAGGAATTATTAACACATATAAACAATTGTATTAACAATCTTTCACAAGATATACAGAATTACATAAACATGCTTGCTGATGATGCTAAGCTGGTGTTCAAGATAAAATACCTTGAACATTGGTATGACTTTCAATTTAACCTGGACAAAATGAGTGTCACTGTAGCTTGCTTTGCGAAAATAATTTTAGGGTTCAGTTCCTGAGCCTGTTATGTGCCTCAGTAACCATTTTTTCACTACCACGCATATGAGTGTTTAATAAATGAGCTATAAACCAGCTAGAGTATTGGAAATCTTTATTAAATCCAACAAAGTTGCTAATCATCATAAAGTAAAAAGCTAATCCTGATCTGAAGCTCTTCCTTGACAGAAGTAATAGGACCCATGGTCACCATATCACACAAAGATATCTTTGACATCCGTAGAGTATAACTAAATCTGTGCAAAAACGCCATGGAAATAAAAGTACACAGTCTATGGAACTCACTCCCCCCAAAATTCAATAATTGTCCAACTATGCTCTATTAAAAAATATAAACAAAAAGTACCTAATTACATCCTCATATTTTCCTACCTTGTGCTTTAAACTCACACCGTATCTTTTGCTATTTACTTACCCATCTTTACTACTAAAGACATGCAACATCTCCAGTATAATCAATACAATATATTTGCTATTGTAGTTATTATATTGAAATCAAATTTTGCTACAATATACATTTTATTTACTCCTACTTTCATTTGTTAAGTTAAGATCCTGCCCGAAATGCTTTACATGACAGTGGCTTTGCAAGAATATATGGGGACCAATGTTATAAACTTCTCACAACCCAATATACTTTGCTCTATATTTAAATACATACTTAAATAAATAAATTTTTGAAAATAGTTTATATCTCTATATTTTTATGAAATATATAACATCAATGTTTATGAACGTGTATTTGTGAATAAATAATTCATCATATATTTGCAATTGGTGTTTAACTTTTGATTTCATTTAATTTGTACGAAGAATTCTATGTCTGTTAATATGGGTCCCAGTAGTACAGCCGGGTTCATTCTCGATGCACAATCGAAAATTCCTGGTTAAAATTCTGGGCGGGATAGAAATGGTTGGGCACATTTCTTTTCACCTAACGTCACTCTTCACCTAGCATTGAGTACGTAATGAGGAGTAGTCAGCTTGTTGTGGGTTACATCCAGGGCGAGGTCATTAATTTGGCCCTTGGTGAGGGAGACCTCGGTATATGTCTACTGAGTATGAATACACTCTGGCTTCCTGTCTGCTAACACAATGAATTATTATTATTATCATTATTATATTAACAGATGACTGAATCTAACAATAATATTATTTTATTATTATTATTATTATTATTATTATTATTATTATTATTATTATTATTATTATTATTATTATATTATTATATAAGAATAATACAGTATTATTATTATTATTCAGATGTTAAACCTCAGCATTGTCCAAAGTATGGGATGAGATTCAGTGATCGTTCATATATGGACGACTGCACTCATTGTGATGTGGACAATTAGCAAGGCTTGAAAGCTGTTTCTTGTGTGCGTTGCTGAGTTATACCTAATGTGAGAACTTGGCAATCAATGCTGTTGCTTATTAAATATAATAGGTTCAGTAATGTGAATGTTTGCTCCTATGGATGACAGCACGACTCCTGATGTTGGGAGACATGTCACGGTGTTGAGCTAATCATATTTATTTATTTTATTTGTTTTTTGTATACAAGAAGGTAGATTGGGTTTATGAGAGTACATAGTATTGATGTTTTACATTCTTGTAAAGCCACTAGAACGCAAAGTATTTCGGGAGGAAGCGAAAGAAGATTTGCGGATAACTGATATAGATATGATAAGGACAAAATTATATAGAGGATTATCGTTCATACAATGATTATTATAAATTACCGAGAACTATCAAGGTTATCCATTGGTAAATTACAGTACACTGACAAGATGCAATTACAAAGGATGTTTAAATCCTAGGAAATTGATTATTTAAAGCTGGATAACCAAACATTGGAAAAGGAACATTAGCCTACCAATTTCAAAGGCAATATGGAGTCTTTTATGACAAGAAGTTGCAAATCGAACATTCATCTATGATCCAAGAGAGTGTAAAGTTTAAATATCAGCATATATTGGAGAAATTGTACCAACAATAATTATTTGTTGCATTAATTCCTAATGGAATTGTTATCAATCAGTACTGTACTAGCTAAAATCTAAGTTAGTACGAAATCTCAACTATAGACGGTCGTCACTATCTAAACAGGAAGATGGCGTTTGTGTGTGTGTAATCATCTAATTGTACTCACCTATTTTTGCCTGCAGGATCGAGCATTGACTCTTGGATCCTCCATTTCTTGTTGGTGGTTGTTTGTAGCAATGACTCCTGTCCTATCTCCCTGTTTATATGGTTTTAAAATTATGAATAGACTTTGCTTCCACACCCTGCACATTAAGTTCATTCCATTTTGCCACTTCTCTCACGCTACAATAAAACTTCCTCATATATCTGTGACTCATCTGAATTTCCAGCTTTCACCCATGTCCCCATGTTTTGTGAGTATTCAGTGTGAACATTTCATGTATTTCCATTCTGTATATTCCCCTAAGAATTTCATGTTTCTATTAAATGTCCCTCTGCTGCCTTTTTTTTTAAGTTGCATTTGGTTCAGTTCCTTCAGTTGCTATTCATACTCCATCCCTCGTAACTCTGGGACGAGCCC
>NC_091184.1:24128813-24133813 GCF_040958095.1 Procambarus clarkii | reverse complement strand
AGAAGCATTAATGAGAATCCTACTCAGGCTTAGCATCAGATAATCATAGCAAGAGAAGATGGAAATGTATGAAAGGAAGTGATTGCCACTGAACATGCAACATTTGCAAAAAAATTTAGAAAGAGGTAAAAAAAATCTATAGTGAAGGAAATAGATATGATACCCAGGGAACAGTTTTAGATTCAGATTCAGATTCAGATGTTTATTCAGGTAAGGTATATACATACAAGTGATGTTACATTAATGGATTGATATATAGATAGAGCTAGTACATACAATGCCTAAAGCCACTATTACGCAATGCGTTTCGGGCAAGAAAAACATTAATATCTAGAACTTAATACTAATTGAGCATAAAGAATAAAAAGTGTTGAGAACAAATACAAATAAAGATAAAAAAAGGGGGAACATGACTGAAAAAGCAGCACAAATACATAGGTTGACAAACAGTGTTGATTAAAAAAAAAGAAAATAACAGACATGGGTTGACAATAGAGGAGTGAGGTAGATTACAGGGAATTTATTAGGTAGTGTTTAGTTTTTATATCTTAAACTGGTTGGAGAGGTACAGTCTTTAACATGGTTGAAAAGGACATTCCACATTCTGGGCCCCTTGATTTGCAGAGCATTTCTAGTTAGATTAAGACGTACTCTAGGAATATCAAAACTGTATTTATTTCTGGTGTGGTGCTCATGGGTTCTGTTACAACCTTCTATGAAGCTTTTAAGATCAGGATTGGCATTATAGTTTAGCGTTTTATATATGTATAATACACATGAGAGAATGTGCAGTGACTTAATATCTAACATATTCAGAGATTTGAGTAGGGGTACCGAGTGATGTCTGGGGCCAGAGTTGGATATTGTTCTAATAGCAGCTTTGTGTTGGGTAATTAGAGGACGTAAGTGATTTTGGGTAGTAGAACCCCAAGCACAAATACCATAGTTGAGATAAGGATAGATAAGGGAGTAATAGAGAGTCACCAGGGCAGGGCGTGGTACATAATATCTGATCTTAGAAAGAATGCCCACAGTTTTTGAAACTTTTTTTGATATATTTAGAATGTGTCCCTGGAAATTCAGCTTGTGGTCAATGAGAATGCCAAGGTATTTGCCATCTAATTTGTTACAAATTTGGGTATTGTTTATTTTGAGATTTATATGACTAGAGGATTTATTGCCAAACAGAATATAGAAAGTTTTGTCAATGTTAAGGGTGAGTTTGTTGGCAGTTAGCCAAAGATGGACTTTATTTAGCTCAGTATTTACTGTGGCAACAACGTATCTGGAATGTGTTTCAAAGTAGTTGCAACGTTTGTTTTCACATATTAGGTGCGTATTTTGTGTGGATGTAAATAGGTTTTCAAAATGTATTGCACAAAACGTTGGGTCAAAAATTTCTGAAACCTTATGACATCCTTAAATGTTTCAAAGAAGTAGTTTTTGTTATTGTTCTTATATATAACAATGAGACACACACACACACACACACACATATATATATATATATATATATATATATATAAATATATATATTATATATATATATATAATATATATATATATATATATATATATATTATATATATATATATATGTCATACCTAGTAACCAGAACGCACTTCTCAGCCTACTATGCAAGGCCCGATTTGCCAATAAGCCAAGTTTTCATGAATTAATTGTTTTTCGACTACCTATCCTAACCTAACCTAACTTATTCGGCTACCTAACCTAACCTAACCTATAAAGATAGGTTAGGTTAGGTTAGATAGGGTTGGTTAGGTTCGGTCATATTTCTACGTCAATTTTAACTCCAATAAAAAAATTGACCTCATATATAATGAAATGGGTACCTTTATCATTTCATAAGAAAAAAAATAGAGAAAATATATTAATTCAGGAAACTTGGCTTATTAGGCAAATCGGGCCTTGCATAGTAGGCCGAGAAGTGCGTTCTGGCTACTAGGTACGACATATATATATTGTGACGGTAACGCGTTGGTGTTCGGCTGTTCAAAGCTAGGGGTATGGCCTCGTCACATAGTATTAAAAAAAAATAGAAAATCTGGAACTTCGTCTGTGGTAAGGTAAGGAGAAGACACACAAAACACAAGTAAATTTTAACAATGGAATTTTAATTACGTTAAAGAAATAAAACATGAATAAAATGGACAAACAAATTCGTATAATAAAATCAATCAATCAAAATAATAAGAATAATTAAATGACACAATGAAAAGTTACGTTAAGACAAATAACAAGAAGTGCAATAGACAAGTATGAGAGGTGCTGGAATATTGGCTTTAAGCTATCACCTCTCTCAGTATACGTACGCTAAAGCTTACGTCTAGCAGGGAGAAGTGTTAACTGTGAAAGCACGGAATATTCTGAGGACTAAGGTCGTGGCGGCCCCAGACATCAAGTAGTATGGGGGGTGGAGTGCAGTTGCAGCCCGACCGGCGACCAATCAGAGGAGCCGGCAGCAAGACGGGTAGTTTGGCGGTTTGAGTCTGAGCAGGTGTTCCTGGCTGCATACGTTTTGCGCTCTGGCAAACCTTGGAGATGTTGTTGTCGTTGTTGGACATTTCTTCCATAGTAGTTTTATATATTTGTTGCGACATATTTGTGGAGGGAAGAGCAGGCTCAATCTCTTGAAGGAGATTATCGTCACAACTCTCCCCCAAAGCCTGCGGTTCTGGAAGAAGTACGTCGTTATGTGGTGGATTAATAGATGGAGTCGCTTCTACTTCATAACTTCTGGAGAGATCATTGGCTAAGATGTTGTAGGAATCTTGGTATAGCGTGTCTCCAGGTTGAATTTCTGCAGTTAGCAAGCCCATAGTAGAAGACGTTGAGATGAGAAGTGGGCGTGCTGCAGGAGTTGTAGGATGGTGTGGTCCGTGTTGATGGTGGACCGAGCACTTTTCAGGTGTGGAGTGAAGTGCTGAAGCTTCAGGATGAGGAAGAGTAGCTCCTTGCCAATTGTTCCGTAGTTCCTTGTAGCAGTAGTCGCTGACAGGTGTATTCTCCTCGCCTCGTTGTTGCATCGCGACACCACCAACGTCGGTACCATTGGCGTCGACATGGAGGATGAAGGGCTTATCTGACGAGGTGAGAGTGGAATTAGAATAGGGCAAAGGAGCACGATTATTATCCTGAAAGCATTTGGGAAGATCATTAAGGATTTCGGAATTAGAAAGCGCTGACTCCTTGTCAGTGCTTTCGGGAGGAGAAGCTGGGAAGGTCTCACTGGGGATGTAGGGTTCTGTGAAGGTGGAATAGTTAATTAGGACAGTGGGAGGAGTACCATTATATTGCTTCAGGAGGTTGACGTGGCACAGCTGGGTCTTCCGCCGCCTATCTGGAGTCTCTATTACGTAGTTGTTATTATTCCTGCACTCTTTGACGCAGTAGGGTCCTGAAAACCTGTTTTGTAAAGGTGAACCTGGGATAGGAAAATATGCAAGGACGAAGTCTCCCGGCTTGAATTTTCTTACTTTGCTGGTCTGGTCATAATGAGTCTTCATTCTCTCCTGGGCTTTCAATAGATTATCATGGGCAAAACGGTGGACGCTCTCTAGAATGTGTTGAAGGTTTTGAAGAAACTGGGGCACATTCTGATGCTCACTGAAGGTGGCATCTCGGAGAGAGTCTTTGAAAGCCTTAAGGGGAGTACGGCACTTACGGCCGTAGAGCATCTCATAAGGAGATACTCCTAGGGACTCATTGGGGAGACTTCTGAAAATACACATTATAAGGTCAATCTGCTTATCCCAATCCTTAGAGGTTTCACTACAAAATTTTTTCAAGAGTGCTTTGATTGTCTGATGACTACGTTCAAGAGAACCCTGTGAAGCAGGATGATAGGGGCTGGACAATACCTGTTTGATGTTGAACTCCTCCAGTGTCCTTTTGAAGAGATCACTGGTGAAGTTGGTACCACAGTCGCTCTGAATCTCCCTGGGAAATCCGTATTGAGTGAAGATCTTCAATAGATGTTTTATAACCGTAGCAGCCGTGATGTTCTTCACTGGAACTGCTATGGGAAATCTGGTGGTAGGACACAGGATGGTTAGGATGTAGGCGTTACCTGAACTGGTCCGAGGTAAAGGACCAACACAGTCTATTATGAGTCTGTGGAAAGGTTCCGCAGGCACCTGTATGGGAATCAGTGGCGCTCTGGGAATGGAGATGTTCGGTTTGCCTGCCATCTGACATGTATGACACTGTTTTACGTACTGTTTGACGTTATTTACCATACCTGGCCAGTAGTAGTCTTGACGAATTCCATGGTAAGTCTTGTTGAAGCCGTAGTGGGAGAGTGCTCCGTGGGCCAGGTGTAGAATAGTGGGCCGCAGGCTGGTGGGAATCACAAGTTGTTCGATGTTGGCCCAATCGTCCTCCTCCTTCAGTTTACTGGGTCTATATCTACGGTAGAGCAAGTCGTTCTCTAGGAAGAACCCAGGAATACTGTCGGGTTGAGTCTCAGCCTGGAAAAACAATGGTGTTAAAGTAAGATCTTCCCTCTGCAACTTTCGGAACTCCAACTTGGTCAGATGCGGGGTAGTTTCTAAGGGTCTTGAGGGACAGCGGTAGCAGTAGAGTCAGCTGGCTGTGGACGTGCGGCTTGTGCACGGGTGGTCACGAGAACCGGAGGAGAAACTTCATCACTCTCTTGAACCTCTGCTGGAACATACTCTAGAATAGGGTTACTTGGCACAGAGTTACACACCTGGGTTTTGTCCATGACGATCAGGTTGGTCGGTTGCAGGTCTTCTGCCAAGTCGTTGCCTAGAAGAAGTTGCACTCCAGGCATGGGAAAAGGCTTTTCCCTGACGGCGACTTGGACTTCCCCGTTCACGTAGGGACAATCCAGGTGGACTCTGGCGAGAGGGTATGGAGTGGTAGCAGTGAGGTCAGTGATGAAGACAGTTTCTCCGGTGTAGGTGATGTTGGGCACAGCCGACTTCAAGATGATCGATTGTAGAGCCGCTGTGTCC